>NC_028645.1:10884250-10926607 GCF_001406875.1 Solanum pennellii
GGGGGGGGGGGGGGGACTCCGGTTACATCTTCAAGAAAAACTTGTGGAAACTCTTTCACTATAGGAACTAACTGAAGGGAAGGTACCTCAATACTTGAGTCCTTAACTCGGACAAAGTGATAGATACACCCCTTTAAGACTCACTTTCTCGCCTTTAGGTGCGAAATGAAACGACCTTTAGGCACTGCTGAACTACTAATCCACTCTATGACTGGCTCATTAGGAATCTGAAACTTGACAACTCGAGTTCTACAATCTATTGACGCATAACAGGCATGAAGCCAGTCCATACCTAGAATGACATCAAAATCTACTATGTCTAACTCTACTAGATCAGACATGATGTTCTTGTGATTGATGGAAACAGGAAAATCACGATAGACTAATTCCGCTAGAATAGACTTCCCAATAGGTGTACACACACAGAAGGGTTCACTAAGTTTTTCATCTCAAACTGATTTGCAACATAAGGAGTTACAAAAGATAAACTTGATTTTAGGTCTAAAAAAGCATAAATATCAAAAGTAAAGACCTTGATCATACCCGTGACAACATCTGGAGAATTCTCTTGCTCTTGGCAGCTAGTGATTGCATAAAGACGGTTTTCCCCTCTGCCATTACCAGAAGTGGCTCCTCTAGGTGCAGCCCTATCTAGTGGAGCAACTAATAAAGATTTATCTATATTACCCGGATTTCCACCCCCTTGATTATTCTTAGGGCACTCTCTTATGAAGTAACCCTCTTGACCACACTTGAAGTAACCTGTCTGGCCATCACGACATCTATCAGGGTGGTTTCTACCATACTTAGCACATGCACAAGCCAAACTCCCTTCTTGTGCCACACTACCTTGAGATTGGGGTGGTCTAGCCTTGACATTCTGAGAATGGTGCATATGCCCCTTTTGTTTCTGGAATTGTGGTCGACTCGTTCCACTCTTCTGTTGACTAGACTCATTCCAATCTTATCTTTCTTGTGTTTGTACTCTTCTCTGTCCCTCAGCTTTTCCTCCTCCACCTATTGTACATACACAATTAATCTCGAAATGTTAATGTCCCCAATAAGCATTGCAGCCCGGCCCTCTTTGCTTGAAGCACGACCCAAGCCTGCAACAAACAAGCGCATCCTACTCCTCAGGGCCTTAACCATCTCCGGAGCATAATGAGATAGTTGGGTGAATTTCAACCCATACTCATACACACTGAGTGAGCCCAATCTCAAGATAAGGAACTCATGTACCTTGGCCTCTTGCTGTTCTCGAAGAAAGAAACACCCCAAGAAAGCTTCTTCAAAGCGAGTCCAATTCGGATGTGGTGCATTTTCATCTCTACCCTCCTTCCACTGATCGTATGAAGTCCTAGCCACACTTTTGAGTTGGTATGCAACCATTTCTACTCTCTCAACACCAACAACATGAATTACATCAAAACCTTCTTCAACTCTTCTACAAAGTTTTCTGGATCATCGGTAGTGATCGAACTAGTGAAACTTGGGGGAGTCATCCTCAAGAATCCCCAAATCCTGGAAGTGTCAGCCCCTTCTTGTCGAGATCCTCTTTGTTGCCCGACTAAGTTGGTCACAACTTGAATCAACATCCGGATAGGCTCACAGAACTCGCCATTGGTAACATCCCTTTGAGGTTGAACTTCAGGAGCATTGGGTAACTCTTGTTCCTGAGCTTCTACATTTCTCCTAGACGGACGACCTCTTGCTGCTCTTCTTGGAGGTATTTTTATCTGAAAACGTGCAAGCACGAATTAGAGAGAGACTTTTAAAGATAAACTCTAACACACGAAATGAATATGAAAAAAGTGAGGAAATTCCTTAATATTGTAGCCTCTTAATCATAAATGTGGAGCGCTTCACATAGATGATTAAGACTCTATAGACACGACTTGATAGACTCCCTAGGACTCTTAAACTCTGTGCTCTGATATTGAGTTTGTCATGCCCCAACCTACACCTTGGACGGGACTGGCACTAAGTGACCATTACTTGCCTCGAGCGAACCTTTGGCCTGGCTTAGTTAACTCAGCGGAAGACTTAATTAATAATAAGACAAGAACAATCTCATAAATAACTTAAATAAATGTCTTGGCCTAAATTACACTATAGTCTCAAAATGAAATATCTGAAATAAAAGAGTCTCAGCTGAACTAATTGACCATCTGTCTATGATTCCTCTAAAAATACTTTGATAAATGTTGGGACAGACCCCACAACATTCTGAAATAAAAAAACTGGAAAGCACAAAAGAATCCTCTGAAATGTAAGGAGGCTCACCACTGACTTAAGAGCTCAAACTGGATCAACGAAGCGCTGCGTGCTGATCCAGGTTACCTGCGTCTACATCATGAAATGATGCAAGACAACTGCATCATTACATTATATATACGAATATGTGAATTGGGATGCTAAACAACGACTGAAACTTGATGAGAATATGATGAACTTACCCTGCTGAACTCAAGACTTACTCTACTCAATGAATATCTATAAAGAAATTTAAAACACATGTAATACATATAAAGTTAATAAAAAAGTAAAGAAACTCAGTTCATCAAAGAAAATGCAATAACAAACTTGATTTTACTTATTTATGAAAGTAATGTAGTTCTACGGGAGTTTCTCTAACCGACAAACACCACTATGAGTCTAAGTGGTGATACATTATCTCGCCCACGCTGCTAGATCTGCCCTATACTTTTTCATCGCATAGAAAATCTGCAACCTAGTGGATCCACTGACTAACCTCACGTGATCAACCAAAAAGTATGACCCATTAATACTCATGATGACTACATGATTTATATGGAGAGTTGAGTTAATATGAACTCTCATCCCCACATCGTTTCTTAATACTACTCCCAAAATATACTTTATTTCTTTGTTTTAAAATATCCTCTTTCCTCTTGGGTTGAGATAATTTGCTCAACACTTTTTAGCTTTAAAAAGCCCTCTTTGAATCAATGTTCCCCTTTTTATTTCTCAAAACTCTTTTGGAAATATTAGTTCCTCTTCAAGTTAAATGTGAAAATATTTATAAACTTTTAGGGAATACCTAGTTCCCTTATAACTTATGAGAAATGAACTTAGCTCTTACACTTTGCTTAACTTGAAACTTAACTCGTAGGGAATACTTAGTTCCCTTGTAGCTTTTGAGAACTTAGCTCACCTTTTACTTTTTTCTCAACTCATTGTTTGGACCTCAAAACAAATTTAAAATGTTTGTTTAAGACTCTTGAATGCTCTAGAACTTACTTTGGCTTGCTTCTTAACTTTTAGACTTGACTTTTAACTTCTTTGACTTTGATATTAATTTCCCTTGAATTGGATTATCGATTCAAGGATCATGATTTCATGTTTATGGATGATTTCATGATGTTTATATGTACATTAGAGTGTTGGAATCGACTAGGAATTGTAGGTACATCACTTAGGAACTCGTACAAAAAGATAGGGGGAAAATGGGGTCTCCACGTGACCTTGGCGCTCTGAGAGGCGCAGAGCACCAGAGCCTGACGAACAGACTCTGGTCTGAGGCGCTCTCTCTGGCGCGCCGCACCATGGCCTGTCAGGCAGAGCCTGCCCTGAAGGGCTCAGGCAGGTGCGGCGTCCCAGGGGTTGTCAGACAGGATTTCCGACTTTTCTTCTCCGATTTTCAACTCTAAACTTTCTAAACTCCTATGGATCTTTCCCCAAACACTTAGGATAACTAAATACCTCTATACTTAATAGTTAAGACTCGTAAAACAACCCTAAAACATGAATCAAAACAACTAAAGATGTGCAACAACCCAACAACAAGAATTCGATAATTTTTCATCAAGAACTTCAAATTTTCTTTGTTAAATCTAATCAAAACTCGCAGAATTAAACATGTTTGTGTGTAATTGGTGAACGAACCCAACACATAAAGAGATCACATACCTCGATAGGGATCACCCCTAACGAATTCCACTAGAATCTCTTGGCGTTCTTAGTGAAATCATGCTCTTTTCTCCCTTCTCCTTCTTCTCTTCTCTTTTCTCCCAAACCCTAAGCGTAAAAAGTATTTTATTTTCTAATTGAAACTAAAACTTGGTTTTAACCCAATAAGACCCATAAAATAAGTTAGGAAATAGTAGGGTAAAAAGACTACTTTACTTTTACTAAAATCCAGATAGGACTTTCCTTAGTCCAACAGATCAACTTTTGAAACATATATATTTCCCTCATACAACATCGGAAATACGCAAACTCAGCACCGTTGGAAAGATATCTCAAATGGATTTCCAACCATATAAAGAACTCACACTAACTTCTCTTTAGAGGGGAGTTATGGCCGTTTGAAAATGATCGAAAACTCACTTTTATACTTAGGATTTTTTCAAATTTCTCTATTTATTTCCAATAATGGCTATTCTTGGTTTCTTAGCTTATTATTAGTTAATTCAAGCTACGAGATGTTACAAATTGTCGATGAAGATCTCGTTGCCGTTGATGAGTACTTCGTAGAAGAAGTCAATGAAGTCGCAGACGAGATGAAAGAAGTAGAGAAAGAACAAGAGGAGAAGAAGATGGAAGAGAAAAAACAAGAGGAAAGGAAAACTAAAGAAAAATAAGAAAAGAAGCAAGAAGAAGATAGCAAAGAAGCGGAGATCGAACATAAAAAAGAAGAAGAAAAGGAAGAGGAGAAGCAGGTCGAAGAAAAAAAAAGAGGAAAGCAGGTAGAAGATCAAGAAAAAGAAGATGAGAAGCAGATAGAAGAAAAAATTAAAGATGTGAGAGGAACTGTTATGAAGCTCAATGGTGATTAAGATAATTTATTTTTAAGTGGGTTTTAAGACATTGATTTTGAAATGATTGATTTTTGGTGGTTGATGATAAAGATGTTTGAGATGCTTGAGACATAATTTAAAAAGATGTTTAAGTATTTTAAAATAGAATAATATGGAGGAGTTCATGAATCCTTCTTTTTATACACTAAAAATAAATGTTATCGTTGTAAAAGTACCACTTTGTACTTAGTTACCGTTGTAAAATTTGAATAATTGAGTATAGTCACTACTGATAAAAAATATATAGATAATTAAGACAGTAGATACTTGTTCATGTGCTTGGTGTATATTTTAACAACGACATCTACATTTAGACAGTAATAAGGTATATACGGGTTGATATCATGATCCTTAAATGATCTATATTGCACCTACTAGAATATGATGCTTTAATATAAATCGTAGCTAGTATAATTGAAAAGGGAGAATGATTAATTGAAATTAAATTACATTATTGAAATTTATTCAATCAAGTAAGTTTAAACAAGTCATTTAAGGGTCTAAATACATTGAGAGTGGATATAGATGATGTATGAGAAAGAGTTGTAGTTATTCAATTAATATCTTCAATGTAATGTGTGAGAAAGCAAAGTATGTTGAGAGAATGTTGATTGTTCAACCTATATAATTTATTGATCACCACCCTCAATATGTATGGAACCTTACACGATGTTTTAGAAGTTTATAGGTTGAACAATCAACATTTTCTCAATATTCTTGTGCTTTCTCACACATCACATTCAAGATGTTGATTGAATAACTACAACTCTTTCTCATACATCATTTATTTCCACCCCCAATGTATGTGGACCCTTAAATGACTTGTTTAAACTTACTTAATTGAATAAATTTTAATAATATAATTTAATTTCAGTTAATCATTCTCACTTTTAAATTATACTAGCTACGGTCTATATTAAAGTGTCATATTCTAGTAGGTGCAGTATAGATCATTTGAGATCATGATTTCAACCCGTATGTACCTTATTACTGTTGAAGTGTAGATGTCGTTGTTAAAATATACACCAAGCAAATGAACAAGTATCGATTGTCTTAATTATCTATATATTTTGATCAACGGTGACTATACTCAATTATTTAATTTTTCCAACAGTAACAAAGTACAAAATGGTACTTTTTCAATATCAATGTATGATATTTTGAGAATTCTTTAACGTGTTATTTATCATGCCCTTTTTTATTTAGGGCATTAAAAATAACATGCATGAGGAAAATTCACCGTTTTAATGGGGAAAAATCATTGCATTACCATAAATTTCCATATATTAATTATGCACACCTTAATACACAACGAGTGGACTCAATTATAAACATTAATAGACAGTGTACAAAATGTATCTCATCGACGTAAGATCATGAATAAATTTGATAATTGACATTACATTGATCAAAATAGTGGGATCCAAAATGAACAACACCTTCACATCCAGTAGCTTAGTTACAAAAAGATAATTAGTCAAATCTATCTAAGATTTGTTGTTGTTCATACATGTGGTTCTCTTATGGCCGGATCTCTTACAAATTGAACATTTGTTCCTCCTCTTGCTTTTGAAATTCTCGCAGATACCCTTGACACATTTTATTTTCTTCGACAATGGGTGGAAGAATATTCACACTTGGCTATTCTTCTGGCACACACCATTCCGACTCGATAGGGACAACATTAATAGATTCAGAGTATGGAGGGAGGTGTGTTTCAGTTAATAAAGGCGAAGAATATTCATAGATGCTCATACCATACTCATCGCCATGCTTCGATCTCAAAGTAACCATTGCATGAGCGCACGATATCTTGACCAAGTCATATTCCCTACAAGAATATGTATTTTCTATAGGTTAACAGTGGAAGTAGAACCTTAACCGAACACGGTGAATTAATTTCCATCCCCATTTATGTTCTCTATGTACAAGGAGTCTCCCTCGATCATTTTTTTTCTTGGGATCCTTTCGGTATCCGACACCATAGTATTACCCTTTGGTTTAAGGACATATCCATGCCTCTCCCTAAACAATTCTCCAAATCTCTTAGCAACCGAATTAAATATGGATGCAACGGGGTACTCTCTCTCATCTATGAACATAGCGTTAAGTGACTCTGCAATATTTGTGGTCATCACATCATACCTGTTGCCCGGGAAATGTACTCTGCTGCATTTTTCAAAACCAACATCATGCTCAAGGACAAAGGTTGCCTCGTGGGATTTATCCTTGAATTCCAAAAAATGATCGTTGAACTCCTCCAAAGAAAATGCCTTTGTCGTGTTGTAGTATAGATACAGAGAATCTCCACATTAGTGATTTACCCGAAGATTTTCAGCGAGGTGTCTCATGAAATATCCGTGATGAACATGATTGTAAACCTTTGTAATACCGTTGGTAATGCTCTTGTGTACAAAAAGGCAAATCATGTACGCTCACACCTTCCAATCATTTTTAGTTTCCATCATGGGCGGCTCAACATAATTCGAGGCCTCAAACAAAATTTTACTTAGAGGCCTAAAATTTAAATAAATTTTACCTGTATTTATTTGTTTTTATAAATTTTTAGATGTAAATTATTACTTAATTTTTTTTTATAAATGATTTTTTCAAATACTTTTTTAAAATATTTTTTTAAGCAAGATTTTATCAATTCAACATTGAAAACATCATTTTATTGAGAAGATCATTATATGAATCGATAATATAGTTCTATAAGTAATAAGTTGATAAAATTGAAATAAAGATAAGAGTTAGAATCATAGAATCTGATTCAAAAAGTTGATAACTTGTTATATCCTACTTTACTATAAAAATTACGAAGAAATAAAAGAATATTTGTAATTTACTTTGTTCAACACTTTTCGGCTATTGATTCATATTTTTAACAGAATATTACTCTAACTGTCAAAGATTTGATGAAATAGAGTGCATAATAAGGAGTTAAAAAAGATTTTAAAAAATGTGAGTGTTAACAAAGAAAATATATATACACTTTTTATTATTAATAATTAATTTTTTTCATAAAAAAATTCAACATGATTTTTTATTTATAGAAATTTGAGGCCCCTGAAAATTGGGGGCCTAGGCAGTGGCCTAAAAAATAATAGGCAAGAGCCGACACTGGTTTCCTTAAGCAAACAGTGTCTAAGATTTAATATATTTTTCAATAACTTCTTGTAGAAAGTAATGAAATAATTCATAATAACTTTTATTGATAGTCACGTTAACTGCTCATATTTTTGTAAGATCCCTTAGGTTTTTGACAATATCTAACAAAAGGATGAAAGTTGTTCACTTACAAATGCTTAAAGGATATTTTCTGCTAAAAATGATACTTTAAGGATATAGTTTAAGTTTAGGGTATAGTTAAAGGATATTTTCTGCTAAAAATGATACTTTAAGGATGTAGTTTAAGTTTGGGGTACAGTTTAAGGATGTTTTTGGCCAAAAACTCTAAAAGGGAATGACTTACACGCTCAAACACAATACTTTCTAGAGCTCTTATATTGGTCCACATTGTACAAATCCAAATACACTCTAGTTATTGGACGGCAGGGCCACCAATGTCGCTAAAGTATGACGAAGGGTATCTGCATATCATTTACGATAGTTTGGGGTATATTTATCCTTTTTCCCTTTAAACTAATGTCTAACTCAAAAACATCAATGTCTAACTCTTTTAGGACAAAAATTCGCTAATTAAACATGTTTGGCGCGTGGCTGAAAGGACCCAACGCTATATGATCTCACATACCTTGTAGGATTAAATCCTTCGCTAAATCCACAACTATATTGAACGATCTTGACGAATCTTGCCCTTGCTTCTTCTTTCTCCTCTTTTCTCTTTTTTCCTTTCTCCAAGCCCTAGCGAAGATTTCCAATTTTCTAAATCGACCAAAATATGATTTGACCCATATTAAACTTCTAAAAATGTATTAAAATAATAGGGCAAGTATTAGACTAAAGTACCCTTCCAAAATTTGAATTGTACTTTCCTTAATCAAACAGCCCAACTTCCAAAATGTGTATCTCACTCATACAAACTCGGAATCGCGCAAACTTGGCGGGTTGGAGAGATCATTCCAAGAGATATATTACCATATCTAGAAGTACATCTAACTCATGATCTAGGAGTTATGGCCGTTTGAAATTGACGAAAACTCAACTTATTCTAACTTAACAAATTTTCCAGATTTTCCATTCTTTCCAAAAATGACTATTTTCAATTCTTAAATTCTTCCTAGTTAATTTGATTTGCGAGATGTTACACCTCATTACAAAATATTAGGAATTATTGAAATACACTAATGAATTACATTGGAGTGACACGATGAAAACTTTTGAAATTTGATTCGGGCTAATGTCATCTACTTGTAGTGAGAATTGTTACGTTATAGAATTTTTGGTGTAGCGCTTGGTAGGTCACTCTAACAGGGTATTTAAGCTAGGACTATGGACCATAGTTGGTGTAGGTGATAGCTAAATTGATTTCCAATTTATGTTATGTGTTCATGTTAACTGTTTAACTAGTATTACTTGTACATTTCGTGTTCTTGGAGATAGGGGAATGTTATGGATATTAATTGTTATTCTTATCTGATGAACGGTCTTAAATACTTGTTAATTTTACAAGTGTGAGTTGTTTCATTTGTGGTTGTGATTATTTTGATGTTTTTGACTTTCAATTGGCTCGTGTACCACGCCTTGTAAATAAGGTATATCGATTGGCTCGAGTACCACACCTAATACATATTCTATTATGATTTGCTCAGGTACCACACCTGATACAAGTTCTATCATGGATGAATATATGTATGTTTTGATGTACTTGTGTGTTGGTCTGTGAGTGGTTGCATTAGTTTGTTAATATGCTGGAGTGGTTCTTGTATCATCGAGATTGCATGTTGATTAAGCACCACAAATGATGTTTTAGAGATCGGGGTTGTATAGCTACAAGTTTTATGTTTCTTCTAATTATTTAATAGATATTATGTGGTGAATTTGGGTCAACTAATCATGCCTATTAGTACATGTTGTTTGTACTGATACTATTCGTGTTATGTTACTTACTTATTTGGTGTAGTTTGGTTGCAGGATCATGTATGTTTCCTAGATGAAGATGATGTTGATCGATCCACAACAACTTCTACCCCTCTCTTCCTTATAAGATCCATTTTGTTAAACCTTTTTTATGGCATATTGGTTAATGTTTTGTGACGACAAAGTCACCGTTAATACTTATATTTAGTGGCAACTCAAAAAGTCGTAAAAAATAGCATTTAGTTATGGAAGTACTTGCCACAACTCCAATGTCGCCACTAAACACTTACAGTGGCAATTTTGTGGGATTTTGTGGCGACTTTCGTCGCTGCATAAAGCCCAATTTCTTGTGGTGAATTATGATGAGATTTGTGTCTTGTTTTAATATTTGTATTCTTAAGAAGTTCTTTTACCTTTTAGACTAGCTCTTAGAAAGGGTTTTCCGTTGTATGTGCAAAAAAAGCTTTTTATTGTAATTAAGGTTGAGATTGGTTCTTTTATTTTATTTAGGTGAAATATCATTTTTTTTACTTTTGCGTTATCAAGTTTAAATTAGGTGGTAAAAATCCTCCTATCTATGTGTTAGAATAAGTGCTCACACGGGCTAATAATTGAGTCTGTGACACAAAACAAATTAAGCTCTTCATCTTTAGTTTACTTATAAGCTAAGTACTTTTATATACATTAAAAGAAACTTTGACTTTGACCAACCATATTTATGAATGTTAGACTATTTAATCTTATTTCATTAAATGTTTTTTCCACAAAAATTCATGATTTCATTTCGAAGACCCTATAAATCCAAGATTGGACAAGTTTTCTTCTACATATATTTTTTCATTGAGGATGAACTTTATTTGTTCATCACATTTTTATTTTCTCTCTTGTTTCATTCTTCTCTCGTTTATGACTTCTCAAAATGATGCAAGTGTTGGGTCAACTTCTGGTCAACACATCGGAAAATCGATTTTTCAACATTCGTATCAACAAATAATTGAGAAACTTGAAGAGTGAGTTTGTTGAATAAATAATTTTTTGCCTTTTTTTTCCTTTTATATTTTCTGAATTTTTACTCATTGATGATGTTCTTTATGATGTCTATCATAAGTTTTTGTGCATCGAACTACTAAAAATAAGCAATTATTATTTTTGATAGTTGAAATCTATGAATTTTAGATATGTGACTTAACTTATGTTGTTAATTTATTTTTTTTATGTAATTGATTTTCTTCATTGTAACATATATTTTGTTTTTTATTAGGGTGTTTAGCCAAAATCCAAATCCAGAAAATGATGTGATAGAGCAATTGAGTGAGGATCTAGGGCTTGATGCAACACAGGTCAAGATTTGGTTTTATGACAAAGGAAACGACATCAAGGTTTTTATTATAAATTTTTTACGGTCACTTGAAATATATATATTTATGTTGTGTACATATAAATGTTAAATGTTCCTCTGATAATATGTTCAAATTATTGACTTTTATGGACAAATGGAAGTTTTTAGAAAATAACAAAGGTTTTTAAATGCTAATTGTTATGGGTTTGACATATGTGCGTGACACTTCAAAGTTTTTAATTATTTTTTTTTTTTGGTTAAATTCATGTTTTGATTATTGATCTGCTTTATTTCGATTTTGATCCTTATGTTTGGCTATACACATTAAACCTTCAATTAAATTAAATCTTTTATTTTGCTCCTTTAAGCTTATGGATGTTAAACAGTTATCATAATCCATGTTTAAAACATATTTAACTTAATTGAAGGTTTAATATGCTTAGTCAAATAATCCAAGAACCAAAATCATAATAACAAAACAATAATTCAGGGATCAAAAATATTATTTGCCCTATAGTTTAATTAGTTTCTAAAATACAGTTAATTAACACAAAATATTATGTTATGTCTAGTGTTTAGAATAAGTTAGAAAATTTTAGATAGGGTCTAATGTTTTTTCAATAGATTTTAGGTTTGCTAGCTCTCAAATAAATTTTTAGACCATGATCTAAAATAATTCTATAAGTTTTTAGCACAATAAAAAGATGACCACTTACTAGAGAAATGTCTCAAAAGGAGACGATTGATGAATTATTTTGCTAAACTACTCCTCATCAACGTTATCACAATAATAATGATCTAGTCACATTTTTATTTTTTAAAATTATACCTTTCACTATTAACATATATATTGTAATTAAATTGTCATATTGAATTATACTTATTTCAGGCCCAACAAATCCTGGAAGAAAAAAGTAAGATTGAGCATTTGAAAAACAAAATTATGTATTCAGAGAATTTTCAAATGTGTTTGAATTTGAAGCAACAATTTTGTGCTGCTAGCAACAATCCTGAGCAACAACGAGCTATCCTACAAGACTTGCTAAATGAATATGCTAAATTTGGTGAAGATGTTAGTTTTCATTTCCTATTATTTAACTATATGCTACTTGGATACTTTAAAAATATTTCTGAATTTGTGTCCTAACCTTCAAAAATGAACTATTTTTGGAGGATTCAACAACACAAATCCAGTATTATTTTTAAAAAGTTTGAGTAACATAGTATATAATTGTTTTTTTATATATTGTATGACTCACGTGTTTTCTTGCCTATCCCATGACAGGTTATGATGATATCGAAGATAATTGATCACTTCATTAAAGATATGGAAGGATATCATGACATATTGTTTTCTGAATTTGAATCCAAACTAGATAGCCTTGGTAATTACAAAGATCCCAAAGGCCTAGATTTGGAGCTTAGATTGGGTTGTTACAAAGATCCCAATGGCCTAGATTTGGAGCTTAAATTGGGATTGAAAAGTGATTAATGAAAGGATTAAGTGGTAACAATGAACAAGTTGTTTTTAGTATTTTCTCAAGTATCATCATGCAACTATATGTGTCATCTAATAAACTATATATGCTAAGTTTCTCCATATATTTACTATATGTAATGTTGGATTTACCAAATTCCTAATTTTTAAGCTTCTTTACTTAACTCCCAAAATAAAGTTACAATTGACTTTTTATTCTTCTTGTCTCTAATACCTAGTGATTTGAACATGTTTCAAGATTTTTATACATTAACAGTATATTGAATTACAAATCTAATCAGGGTTTAAGTTAGCTATATTGTAATCAATACATCTAAAAGAGTTTGTGCTATAAACTAGAAAATAGTAGGTACGTTGATAGAAACCTTGTTGCGATTTCCATAAATGGTTATTTATTGGTAAGATTTTACATGCAACGTCTTGTACTCCCTCCAGAACGTACCATTGAAACTCCTACTGATTATACCTAAGTCCAAACCGATAAATGAATGATATATGTTTGATAATGCACGACCATCACGTAATCTTGACTAATTATAGATTTTTACTTCATAAATCACTTAATTGTGGTAAATTTTGGTATTAACATCTAGTGAGAATGATGTTTTTTACTTGGAAAGAAAACACAAATACCACAAAATTATTTGGTTCTTGATGATTAATTGAACATTTTCCTTAGTAATTATTAGAGTCCACCTATTTGAATTTAAAGATTGTACTTAATTTTAAATTCAATTGCCATAGTTTTGTAAAATATTAGCAATATAAAATTATCTACGACAATAAATATATAGACAAGATATATGGAAATGCTTTCTTATTTCTTTTTTTTGTACTTTTCCATTGATCCTTTAATAAAATATTCATCGCCTATTTATATTACAAAATATCTCTTCAAAGTTACATGAATTAAAGTGTTCATTTATTTCGTACATGAACTTCAAAGATAGTTACGGATGAGTTTTGAAGTGAGTTACAAATGACATCCACATTAATGCATTTATAACACTCCCCCTTGGATTTCCATAGATAATTGTCTCGTTAAAACCTTACTAGGAAAAGTTCTGTGGGAAAAAGCCTAGTGAAGGAAAAAGAGTATACACATCTTATAATACGCCTTGAGTGCTGTCTCATTAAAAACCTTACAAGGAAAACCCGATGGGACAAAACCTTGGCTAAGAGAAAAAGAGTACAGCGCGTATTTACTCCTCCTGATGAAGAACTTATTTGATATCTTGGAGACGACGCATCCCAATCTTATATCTTAGCTTCTCAAATGTTGGCGTTGTCAATGCCTTAGTGAATAAATCTGCAAGATTATCGCTCGAACGAATCTGTTGAACATTTATCTCACCATTTTGTTGAAGATCATGTGTGAAAAAGAAATTAGGTGAAATATATTTTGTTCGATCTCCTTTGATATATCCTCCCTTTAATTGTGTTATGCAAGCAGCATTATTTTCATACAATGTCGTTGGAATCTTTGTTTCACAGAAAGACCGCATAATTGCAAAATATGTTGCATCATTGATCTCAACCACACACACTTCCGACTGGCTTCATGAATGGCTATTATCTCTGAATGATTTGAAGATGTAGCAACTATTGTTTGCTTCATCGAACGTCATGATATAGTTGTACCTCCATATGTGAATAAATAGTCTGCCTGATATCGAGCTTTATGTGGGTCAAACAAATATCCTGCATCAGCATAATCGATCAACTCTGACTTGGATGCATTAGAATACAACAATCCCATATCAATTGTTCCTTGAAGATATCTGAATATATGCTTAACACCTTTCCAATGTCTTCTTGTTGGACATGAGCTTCTCGACAATAAACTTACTACGAAACAAATATTTGGTTGGGTATTGTTGGCAAGGTACATTAGTGCCCCAATAGCACTGAGCTATGGTGTTTCATCACCAAGAACCTCTTCATCACTTTCTTGAGGTTGGAATAGATCTTTATTTATATCAAGAGAACTCACAACCATTGAGGTACTCAATGGGTGTGATTTATCCATGTAAAATCTCTTTAAAACCTTTTCATTATATGTTGATTGATGAATAAATATTTCATTTGTCAAATGTTGAAGGCCAAGATAAAATTTTGTCTTACCAAGATCTTTCATTTCAAATTTTTTCTTCAAACACTCAACGGCTTTTGAAATCTCTTTAGGGGTTCCAATGATGTTCAAGTCATCAACATAAAAAGATATTATTAAAAATTCAGATTTTGACCTTCGTATAAAAATACAAGGACAAATAGGGTCATTCTTGTATCCTTCTTTTAGCAAATATTCGCTAAGACGATTATACCACATTCGCCCTGATTGTTTTAATCCATATAAGAATTTCGGAAGTTTTATCGAACAACTTTCTTTTGAATTTTTATATGCTTCAGGAACTTTGAGTGCTTCAGGGATTTTCATACAAATATTGTGGTCTAGCGAGCCATACAAATAGGCCGTGACAACGTCCATTAAACGCATTTCAAGCTTTTCATGAACTATCATATTTATTAGATACCTGAAGGTACTTGCATCTACCACAGGAGAATAAGTGATCTCCTCATAATCAATGACGGGCCTTTGTGAAAACCCTTTTGCCATAAGTCGTGCTTTATATCTTACGACTTTACCATTTTCATTGCGTTTTCGACAAAAATCCATTTATGCTCCACTAGCTTGACACCTTCAGGTGTTCGGACTATTGATCCAAAAATTTTACGTTTTTCAAGTGAAGTCAATTATGTTTGAATTACTTCCTTCCATTTTGGCCAATCATTTCTCTATCTAGGCTTATTGATAGATTTTGATTCCAAATCCTCATCTTGTTGCATTATTTCAACCGCAACATTAAAGGCAAAAATATTATCCACCACAATATTATTTGGATTCCACCTTTTTCTCGTCGCGACATAATTTATAGAGATTTCCTTATTCTCATTATTTTCAGGTACATGGACCTCCTTTGTGGTGTCATCATTTATTCTGTCTTGAAGCTCTTCATGAGAAATTGCCTCTATATTATGATAATCATCTTGATCATTCTGAGGGTGTTCACAAGGTAGTTAGTTTGCTCATTAAACAGGCATGATAGTCTTCACTCACAGAAAAGTAGTGCGGAGAACTAGTCAGAATTGTGCCTGCCATCCAATTCGTGACGTGGATGATCCGCCGAATCCATTGCTGACTTCACCACGATCGATTAGGTGAAACGGTTCTGCAAAGTTAGTTTGTTCATACAGGCAGCGGGTTATAGTAGTCAGAATTGTGCCAGCCATGCAATTCGTACTGCATGGCGATATNTCATTTCCTTTTCCCAGGATTTTTATTTTCGAAACCAATTGGTCTACCACGTTTTAAGCGTGGTCCAGACTCATTTGTCTTAACATTTTATCCTATAGGGACATCAACTCGAACTTGAGCATTAGCAGCTGGGATGTATGATTTAGTAATCCGTGGAAGGTTAGTAAATGCATCCGGCAGTTGATTTGCAATATTCTGCAAATAAATTATCTTTTGAATTTCTTGCTCACATTGATTTGGTTGAGGATCTAAATGAGACAGTGAAAGTGAATTTCAATCTATCTCATTTCCCAACTGCTTTTTTTCTCCCCCTAATGTTGGGTATACTGATTCATCAAAATGACAATCAACAAATCTTGCCATAAATAAATCTTCAGTTCTAGGTTCCAAATATTTTATAATACAACGAGATTCATACCCAACATATATCCCTAATCTTCTTTGAGGACCCATCTTTGTGCGTTGTGGTGGAGCAATTCGAACATACAACCAAAGATTCTAAGATGGGAAATATTTGTCTCCTGACCAAAAAACAATTGTAACGGGGATATGTCATGATAACTAGTTGGCCTTATGCGCACAAGTGTTGCTGCATGCAAAATAGCATGCCCCCAAATCGAAACAGACAACTTTGTTCTCATCAACAAAGGTCTAGCTATCAATAGAAGACGTTGAATCAATGACTCTGCTAAACCATTTTGAGTATGAACATGTGCAACAGGATGTTCAACTGTTATTCCAGTAGACAAACAATAATCATTAAATGTATGAGATGTAAACTCACCAGCATTATCAAGACGAATTGTTTTTATTGCATAATCTTGAAATTGTTCTTTTAACCTTATTATTTTAGCCAACAACCTCACAAAAGTCATATTGCGAGTTGATAATAAGCACACACGAGACCATCTTGTAGATGCATCTATCAATACCATATAAAATTTAAATGATCCACATGCAAGGTGAATAGGTCCACATATATCACCCTATATCCGTTTAAGAAATGCAGAGGATTCCACCTTAACCTTAGCCACTGAAGGTTTGATAATCAACTTTCCTTGTGAACAAGCAACACCAGAGAATTTCTTTGATTGAAGAACATTTTGGTTCTTCAAAGTATGCCCATGTGAATTCTCAATTACTTTGGGCATCATATTATAACCGAGATGGCCCAACCGGTCATGTCAAATGATAAAATCATTAGAATCAGTAAACCTTTTGTTTACTAGGAAATGTGATTCAACTGTACAAATATTTGTATGGTACAACCCCGAAGAAATTGCTGGCAATTTTTCATGCACAATTTTCTTATCTGCATTTATTTTAGTAATATAAAGGTATTCCACCTTTCCTTCATTCGCAGTCTCAACATGATAGACATTTTGGCGAATAACCTTGAAATTTAACAAGATTCTATGAGACTTACTACGATAGAATGCATTATCAGTTATCAATAATGTTCCTCCAGGTAGTAATAAGGCGTCTCTTCCAGAGCCCTCAATCAATTTTGTACTACCGGATATTGTATTAACATATGCCTTTTTCGTTATCAAACGAGAGAAATATTTATTTTCTCTTAGTATCGTATGAGTTGTGGCACTGTCCAGAAGACACATATCTCCACTACTCATCTTGGATCGAACTGAAGACTGAAAAAATTTATTTATCTTCACAAGAATAAAAAATACATAATAAGAAGTACGAAATTTAGCAAAAGAAATCTTAAGTACATAAACTTTAATTAAGACATTAAAAATACATAAAAACAATATTCATTTCCTAGTTCCATTATCAATCTCAGTTCTGATCCCCAAAGAAGTCCTCAGCTTCCAGATGAGTAATATCATCGATCTCATCAAAAACATCATCTTTAAATGCTAAGTTTGCCTCAACATTCTCATTATATTTTTGAGAAGATCCTACATGAATATTATCTTTGAGAGTCAAATGTGGCCCTACTTGGGCTTTAGAAGAGGAGGTGCCACCTTTATTTCCTTTCCTTTTAAAGGAATTTTGATACAACCTCACAAAATGCTCAGGTGCCCGACATTCATTTTTCGAGTGACCTTTAAGGCCACAACGATGACAGTGATCGCCCTTTCCTTTAGAAGGATTATTTTGAGAACCTACATTGTTTTCCCTTTTGTTATGACCACCACCTCGATGATTATTATATCGTCTTTTGCCTTAGGCCCGCGCACACTGTCATGGCCCTGATTATTTTATCTTATTTCAGACTGGCCATGTGCTTCAACCGCCTGTGCCTCCGGTAATGGAGCACTTCCAGCGGGACGGGCTTCGTGATTTTTCCTTAAAAGGTCATTATGTTGCTCAGCCACCAGAAGGCATGAGATCAGTTCAGAGTATTTCTGAAAACCTTTTTCACGATATTGTTGTTGTAATATCATATTAGAGGCATGAAAAGTAGTTAGCTTCTTTTCCAACATGTCCTCATCTTTTATTGTTTCACCACATAATTTCAATTGGGAAGTTATTCTACCTACAACAGAGTTATACTCAATTACGATTTTATAATCTTGAAAATATAAGTGCATCCACTCATAACGAGCCCTTGGCAATACCGTTGCCTTGACGTAGTCATACCTGCCTTACAAGCCTATCCACAAGTCAAGTGGATCTTTCACCGTTTGGTATTCAACCTTCAGGCTTTCATCAAGATGATGACGAAGGAAAATCATAGTTTTCTCTTTATCCTGACTTGATGTCGTATTTCCTTCGATTATACTATCACCAAGACCCTTAGCGGTAAGGTGAATTTCAGCATCAAATACCTATGGCAAATAATTCTTTCCAGAAATGTCAAGTGCCACAAATTCAAGTTTTGACAAATTCGACATGATGAAAACTATCATAAAATAATTGAGTTAATATTATGATGTTGGTTTCTTTATAATAAATTGTAAATAATGTTCAAATGATAAAGTACAATATGATTATATAATAAATTATATGTTACACGCAGGCACATTGAATGTCTTAAAAACATATAAACTAAAGACCTATTGAAACAGTAGATTTAATATGTAATTTTAATTGTTATACAGTATTAACGCCAATTTTTTTCCTAAGAGTTTCAAGTCATATTTAATACAATAATATTCTTTTTTGTGACACACACCAATATATTATCATAATGTATGAAAATAGTTATTTTAACGAGCATGCTATCATATTACTTTAGTAATTAATTTATAGTTATAAGTTAGTAAATAACATAACAAAAATCTATAACGTACTGATTATTATGCCAAATAAAATATCATAATAATAGCAAAATCAAGTTATATATGTTGTAGTTAAATTATAGATTAAACATTTACACAAGTCCTATTAGAGATGTTTTAAACACACAAATATATACCTGACTCTAAAAGAAAGTTGATTAACTTTTAGAAATTAATTTCGAATTAAGTATGTCTCAATTGGTTAGAGACTCGTGCTGATAACGTGCTGTAAAATGTTAGCAATATAAAATTATCTAAGACAATAAATATATAGACAAGATATATGGGAATGCTTTCTTATTTCTTTTATTTTTTATATTTTTCGATTGATCCTTTAATAAAATAATCATCGCCTATTTATAGTACAAAATATCTCTTCAAAGTTATATGAATTAAAGTGTTCATTTATTTCGTACATGAATGTTAAAGAGAGTTACGGATGAGTTTTGAAGTGAGTTACAAATGGCATCCACATTAATGCATTTATAACGCTTATTCATTGTAATAAAAGGATTACTCTGCCTTTCGGACAGGTATTAAATTAGGACTATTATACTTATTGTTAATATGTACAAAATCTATAAATGCAAAACGCATATAGCAGAACAATCATCTGCTCTTATTTTCTCAAAAGCTTCTCATACTTATTCTTTATATGGTATCAGATTCTCCCTTAATCCTATGACCGCTTCTCATAATTTCGGCAACCTGTTGTCCCTCGCAAAACAATCCAGTTCTTCCTCCATTATCCAACTACCAAACCTTTCCCTCAAACTCGACGGGAACAACTATTCCATTTGGAAAGAAAATACCTTGGACATACTCAAAGCCTTTTCTCTCGATTCTGTTGTTCTTGGTTTTAATCCTCCTCCAAGAACCATTATTGTTGCCCCAACTTCAATCACTACCGCTGCAGATTCCTGTACCACCCAATCACAATAAGAAATTACTCTAACCCTGCATATGAGGAATGGGGACGCAATGATCTTCTTATTCTAGTTTGGCTTCGTCAAATAATTTCTGATCCTCTTCTTGGTCACTTAACTCGAGTCACCTCCTCTCATGATGCTTGGACCAAAATAGATCGTATGTTTCAGTGACAGACGCGTGCTCGAGTCATGCAATTAAAATCTTAACTTCAAAACCTTTCTAAAGGCAATTTATCCATGCTAGAGTATTTTGAAAAGAAACGTGTAGTTGTCGATTCTCCAGCAGAAAGTTTGTACTTTGTACAAGATGATGACTTTATCTCCTTTGTTTTTAATGTCCTTGATTCTTCATATGGAATTTTCAAGGTTGCATTTAATATGCGTTATAGACTTATCACTCCTTAAGAACTGTTTGAACTCTTTCAAGAAGAAGAACACTTAACCAAAGAATTTCACTCTACTACCATAAACACGCAATTTGGCTCCGCTCCTTCTCATGCTATGTTAACACATATAAGTTCAGCCCTTCTTTAACCAATTTATCCCTCACCATAAAGCGATCTTCTATTCTTGGCCAGCCCCCGCTCTCTAATTATTTATCCTATAATTCTTCAAATCATGCTCAATCTATGGTACCCCCAACAATATCCCCATTCCTTTCGATTTAATGATTGTCCGTCCAAGCATCGTGTGCAATGTCAAATATTTGGTAAAATTAATCATGATGCTCGTAATTTCTACAATCGCTCCAATGAAAAGATTTTCCACCAACAAGGCAGCCACCGTTGCGGTCAACTCCCAAGCAAGCACATATTGTTTCTCCTTCAACTATTGTTGATCCTACTTGGTACTTTGACTTGGGTGCAACACATCACATGGACTTGGACATGGCTAACCTCTCCTTACAGACTTACATCGACAATGATGGTTTAACGGTTGGTAATGGTATGAAAATTCCTATTTCACACATAGGTTCTTCAATTCTGTCTACACACTCTCGCCCCATTCATCTTAATAATATTCTCCATGTTCCACAGATTTCCAAAAATTTACTTAGTATTGCTAAAATAACTCATGATAATAATGTCTATATGGAATTTCATCCTTATCATTATTATGTGAAGGATTTGCAGGTCATGAAACTTCTTCGAGGAACGCTTGATGGTGACCTTTACCGCCTTCAACCTTCATTACCTCATTCTCAGTCTTCCCCACCTTGAGTATTCCTTGGTGAACGCACTTCTCTTGTTGGTTGGCACCGTCGACTGGCTCATCCAAATGAAGCTCTTCTTTGGCGTCTTCTGTCTAACTTTAGGCTACCTGTTTCTGAGAACCTTATCAACTTTAATGTTTCTAGCAGTAATATTTCTCAATTAATTTATTCGATTTTTGGGGACCTTCTCCCGTTTCTTCTATCAATAGATCTTCCTATTTTGTTTTATTCATTAATGATTGCACCAAATTTATTTGGATATATTTTATGGCACATAAATGCAAGTCTTTCAACTCATCACTCAATTCAAATCTTTAATTGAAATTCAGTTTGGAACTAAAATGAAATCAGTCCAAACTGATTATGGAGGTGAGTGTCATAATGTATCGTCATTTTTACAAAATCATGGTATTCATCATCGTATCTCTTGACTCTTGTCCTTATACACCTCAACAAAATGGCGCACGGAACACCGAAATCGAATTATAATTGAAAAATTAAAGGACTCGCTCTTCTTTCTCATGCTTCTCTTCCATTTCAACTTTGGGAGCATGCATTTCATACTGCTACATACTTATCCAATATTACCATATCTTCTTCCCTATCCTTCAAACTACCATATGAATTACTTTGCAACAGTTCTCCTCGTTATGATTTTCTCAAAACTTTTGGTTGCCTATGTTATCCCTTTCTTCGACCCTACAAAAATCATAAAATTGATTTTCGATCTCTTCCTTATGTCTTTATAGGGTATAGTTCTCATCACAAAGGTTACCTTTATTACCACGTCGCGTCTTCCCGAATATATATTAATCAGCATGTTGTGTTCGATGAACATACTTCTCCTTATTCCTCCATGCTGCCAATCACACAATCATCCTCTCCCTCACTACATTCCAGCAACTCATCCCTTTCTTTACTCGATCAAGCTTCTCAACATATAGTGCGTTCACATTCTGCCGCACACCACATCGTGGAAAGGTCATTAACAAATATTTCGAGTGTATTATCTATACCCTCACCTGCACACTAGTAATTAAAATGTACCTGTACATTAACCCATCCGTCGACCTGAGCATCTATCATCTACTGGTTCCTCTTACCCGACCACAACTCCTTCATATTTTCTCCCATCAGATACCCTTCACCATCACATGGTGTTCGAAGTAAAACCAAAAAGCTCTTATAATATCTCATCATTCTTTTCCTCCTAATCCCTCTCACATTCCAAAACCTACAACATATCATCAAGCCTCAAAATTCATAAATGGCACCAAGCTATGCAGACAGAATTTTTAGCTCTTATGCGAAATAAGACTTGAACATTAGTTCCACCATCGTCTAACTCTAACATTGTTGGTTGTAAATGGGTCCATAAGATCAAGAGGAAAGTCGATGGATCAATTGAACGTCACAAAGATTGCCTTGTACTTAAAAGCTTTCACCAAGAGGAGGGTGTTGATAACTTCGATGCATTTAGTCCCATTGTTAAGCCCACAACCATTCGGTTTATCCTGTCTCTAGTTGTGACAAATAAGTGGACTATTTGGCAACTTGATATCAACAATGTCTTCTTAAATAGTAATCTGTCTGAACAGGTATTTTTGGAGCAACAAAAGGATTTGTTGATCTTAACCAGACACATTTTGTATGCAAATTAAACAAGGCCTTATATGGCCTCAAGCAAGAACCACGTTCTTGGTTAAATAAGTTAAAGGTTTTTCTCCTCACCATTGGCTTCCACTCTTGTTAATCTAAGTCCTCTCTTTTTGTGCAGCAGGCTTCTAAGAACACTACATATATATGTTGTTGTTTATGTGGATGACCTTATTATAACTGGCAGTGATAGTGATTTTATCACTAACATTTATTCAATCTCTTGATCAACAATTCTCTCTCAAGGATCTTGGTTCATTAAATTATTTTCTTGGTGCGCCCTGAGGTAACTCCAACACCATATGGGATTTTTGCAAGTACATTCGCGACTTACTTCGTCACACTAACATGGTTGGTGCTAAGCCCATTTCTAGTCCGGCTAAACCTGGATCTCGTCTTATTCTTTATAGTGATCCTCTGCCTGATGCTCATTTATATTGTTGTGTTGTTGGTGCCTTCAACATGTAACTATCACTAGGCCAGAAATACCCTATGCAGTCAATAGGGTATGTCTATTCATGCAATCACCCACCATTTCTCATAGGTCAACTGTCAAACGCATACTTTAATATCTGAAAGGATCCCTCCATGATGGCCTCTTCCTACAACCTATGTCTGATTCTAGTTTGGTAGCCTTTTCGTATGCTGGTTGGATGTCTGACCTTGATGATAGTAGTTGATCCCAACATGGTTTTGCACTATTTTTTGGAGGTAACTTGATCAATTGGTCTTCTTGAAAACTAAAGGTTGTATCCCACTCAAGCGCTGAAGCTGAGTATCACGCTTTAGCTCTGGCAACTACTGAATCGATCTGGCTACAACAACTTATCAGTGAAATGCATGCCCCTCTCACTGCACCTCCCATCGGTCTTTGTGATAAGCACAATTTTTATCTCGGTATCATGTCATCCATCAACGGTCAAAGCATATTCGTGTTGATTATCAATTTGTCTGAGAGATGGTTGAAGATCAATCTTTGGTGGTTCGCTATATTTCATCTCAAAATCAAATAGCAGATATCTTTACTAAAGTTGTTGGCACGACTCGGTTCCTCAACCCTTAGATCAAAGCTCATCGATGTTTCCTAGAAGATGATGATGGTGATCAATCCACAAAAACTTTTATTCTTCTCTTCCTTATGATGGAAGTAGTGTTTTGTTCTAATATTTGTATTCTCTTAGAAGCTCTTGTACCTTTTAGATTAGTTCTTAGAGATAATTTTTCGTTGTACGTGCAAAAAAGTATTTTGTTATAATTAAGGTTTGAGATTGATTCTTTTATTTTATTAAGGTAAATATCATGTTTCGCATTACTTCTGCATTATCAGTTTTAATTGGGTGGTAAAGATCCTCCTATGTGGGTGTTAAAATAAGAGGCCACATGGCCTAATAGTTGAGTCGTGACACAAACAAATTAAGTTCTTTATCTCTATTTTACATATAAACTAAGTACTTTTATAAATATTAAAAGAAATTTTGACTTTGACCAACCATATATATGAGTAATTAGACTATTTATTCTTATTCCATTTAATGTTTGTCCACAAAAATTCATGATTTCATTTTGAAGACCCTATAAATCCAAGATTGGACAAGTTCTCGTCTACACATACTCCTTCTTTGAGAATGAACTTTATTTGTTCATCACATTTTTCTTTTCTCTTTTATTTCATTCTTCTCTAGTTTGACTTTTCAAAATGATGCAAGTGTTGGGTCAACTTCTGGTCAAGAGATCGGAAAATCGATTTTTCAACATTCCTATGAACAAACAATTAAGAAACTTGAAGAGTGAGTTTGTTGAATAAATAATTTTTTGGCTCTTTTTATTTTATCCTTTCATATTTTCTGAATTTTTTCTCATCGATGATGTTCTTTATGATGTCCATCATAGGTTTTTGTGCCTTTCACTACGAAAAATGAGAATTAATTTGTCAAAATTATTATTGAGCATCGTTCACAATTATTATTATTGATAGTGAAATCTATGAATTTGAGATATGTGTATTAACTTATGTTGTTAATCTTTTTATGAAATTGATTTTCTTCATTGTAACATATATTTAGTTTTTCATTAGGGTGTTTAGCCAAAACCCAAATCCAGCAAATGATGTGATAGAGCAATTGAGTGAGGATCTAGGGCTTGAGACAACACAAGTAAAGATTTGGTTTTATAACAAAGGACATCACATCAAGGTTTTTATTATAAAATTTGTATGGTCACTTGAAATATATCATATATATAGTGTACATATAAATGTTAAATGTTCCTTTGATAGTATGTTAAAATTGTAAACTTTTACGGACAAATGGAAGTTTTTAGAAAACAACAAAAGGTGTTTAAATGCTAATTGATTGTGGATTTGACATATGTGTGTGACACTTCAAGTTTTTAATTTTTTATTAGTTAAATTCATATTTCGGTTATTGATTTATTTTATTTCGATTTTGATCCTTATGTTATTTGGCTAAGCACATTAAACCTTCAATTAAGTTTAATGTTTGATTTGCTCCTTTAAGCTGATGGATGTTAAATAGTTAACATAATCCATGTTCAAAACATATTTAAGTTAATTGAAGGTTTAATATGCTTAGTCAAATAATCCAAGAACCAAAGTAATAATTTAGGAATCAAAAATATTATTTTCCCCAAGTATGATTAATTTCTAAAATACGGTTGATTAACACAAAATATAAGGTTATGTCTAAAGTTTAGAATAACTTTAAAAAATTTCGATAGGTCTAATGTTTTCTCAAAAGATTTTAGACTTGCTAGTTCTAAAATAAAATCTTTAGACCATGGTCTAAAATAATTCTACGAAAAGTTAGCACAATAAAAAGAGGACCACTTACCAGACAGATGTCTCAAAAAGAGAAGATGGATGAATTATTTTGCTAAACTACTCCCAATCACTGTTATCACAATAATAATAATCTAGTCACGTTTTTATTTTTTAAAATTATATCTTTCACTATTAACATATATATTGTAATTAAATTGTGATATTGAATTATACTAATTCATGCCCAACAAATCATGGAAGAAGAAAGTAAGATTGAGCATTTGAAAAACAAAATAATGTATTCTGAGAATTTTCAAATGTGTTTGGATTTGAAGGAACAATTTTGTGCTGCTAGCAACAATCCTGAGCAGCAACTAGCTATCCTACAAGACTTCCTAAATGAATATGCTAAATTTGGTGAAGATGTTAGTTTTCATTTGCTATTATTTAACTACATGCTACTCGGATACATTAAGAAATATTTCTAAATTCGAGTAACATAGTTAATGAACGTTATTTTCTATATTGTATGAGTCACGTGTTTTCTTGACCATCCCATGACAGGTTACGATTATATCGAAGATAATTGACCACTTCATTGAAGATATCGAAGGATTTCATGACATGTTGTTTTCCGAATTTGATCCAAACTAGATAGTCTTTGTAACTACAAAGATCCGAATGGCCTAGATTTGGAGCTTAGATTGAGATTGAAAAGTGATTAATGAAAGGATTAATTGGTAATCATGAATTAATTGTTTTTAGTATTTTCTTTAAGTCTAATTATGCAACTATGTTGGATTTACCAAATTCCTACTTTTAAGCTCCTTTACTCAACTCCAAAAATGAAGTCACAATTGACTTTATTCTTCTTGTCTCTAATACCTAGTGATTTGAATATGTTTTAAGATTTTTATACATGGGCAATATATTGATTTTCAAATAAATACTTTAGAGTTTAAGTTGGGTATATTGTAATCAATACATCTAAAAGAGTTTGTGCTTTAAATAAGAAAACAGTAGGTGTGAACCTTGTTGCTATTTCCATAAATGGTTATTTGTTGGTAAGATTTTACATACAACGTCTTGCACTCCCTACAAAACGTACCATTCACACTACTGTGTGTTTATACCTAAGTCCAAACCTATAAACGAATGATATATGTTTGAATATACACAACCATCACATAATCTTGACTAAATAGTACTATATATTTTTACTTCATAAATCACTTAATTGTGTTAAATTTTGGTATAAACATCTACTGAAAATAATGTCTTTTACTAGAAGACCCCATATAAATATGTGGTTCCATTAATATGATAAATTAATAATTCTTTTAAAAGTAAAAATAAAAAAAAATTATGTTTGCCGACGGATAAAATTCGTCACTATCCAATGAAAATCCGTCACTAAACATGATTAGTGACGGATTAACAACGAATTATTGACTGTTGCTATTACGCTCATTAATAAGCTTTTAGTGACGAAAATATGAGTTTCGTCACTAGTTTTGCAACGTCATAGTGACGAAATATTTTTGTCGCCATTGTTAGCGACGGGCATAGTCGTTATTATATTTATATAATTTGGTTGTTGATTTCATAATTCTAGGACAAAAAATGAGTTCCGTCACAAGTTTAGTGACGTAATAGTGACGAATATATTCGTCGTCATTGTTAGAGACGTACATAGTTGTCATTATATTTATATGATTTTGTTGCTAATTTCACAATTCATTTCATCATTATGGATAAAGTTGCGATGTAATATCCGTCGCAACATATTCCATCTCAACATATTAGGCCTTCAATAATTTGTCGCTAATCTGTCGCCAACATTCTTTACATTGCAACGACCAAATAGTCGCGAAAATTTGTTGCTACATACTTTTGGTTAAAATATTAAAAGAAAACTAATCAAGTACTCTTAAATGAACCTACGTAATGTTACGACACAATTCATAGTTTCCAAATAGCATGACAATATCAAAAATTAAAGTTGCAGGGACTAAGAGATACGATCGTCACTTAATATTGAGGGATCAACCTCATCCACATTAGTAGTAGGAGGCACTATAGGTGTCACAAGCAATGGGTTGCCAGAGGGATAAGTAATCGTTGCTTGCACCTGCTCAATAATAATAGGAATAATGTAAGTGTAGGCATCAATATTTTCTTTACAAACTCATCCATATTTGCCGTCGATGTTGATTGAGAAAATGGAGGTGGTAATGATGATGAGCCACAACAATTCTACCCATAGTAATTTTTTGCTTCAGATCCAAGATTGTACATTCTTCTTTTCTTTTCTGCCCCGTAGCTTAGTTATATGCTTTACATTGATCATTATCAGTTTGAGACACATATATTTACCGTAATATATTTCATATTTTTCCTATAATAAGTAGAGGGAATGAGAAAGCATTAAAGATAGGGAACAAAGCAAATTTTGAAGGAAAATGCAGAAAGCTTTTAAGCTTAAGTGCAGTGAATATTTTTCAACCATATGATAAAAACAGGACAAGAGTTCTCAAGATCCCTGAAAACACAAAAAAAAAAAAAAAAGGACAAGAAGTGTCGAGACTTTCCAAAACACACACACAAAAACACTTCACAAATGATAATAAATCAAGGAATCAAGTTGCGGGAAACTACTATGATAATGTACATTTCTCAAATTTCTCATTTGGGATTCATGACAGCCCAATGGTGTCTACTGCAACTCTCATTCAAATTGAACTGCGAAAGTAACCTGCAAGCACTCACACTATGATCGAAAGAACCTAGCCCACTCAACATGATAATCAGGAGCTGCAAAAAGTAAAATCGAAGAACAACAAATTCAAGACAATAAAGAGAAATCAAGTGAGCCCCTCCCTAACACTTACTGTGATGATGCTTACACTAACCGTGAAGGTCATTTACACAATGGTGTAAATGAACCAATTAGCAAGAATGTTACTCTTTTGCAACATGCACATAAACATGTCCAATAGGAGATTGTGATTTTATCAGATAACATAAAATTCTCCGCTGACAAATACTAGAACCCATTATCAAATGGACAAAAACAGCCCAGGGTAATCAAAATCACCAACCTCCTCACAATAATACCAAGAAGAACTTTTTGTTTTTAGATTAAGATTTGTGTTATGCATTAAGAGTCTGTTTGGCTCAGCTTAAAAGCTGGTCAAACTGACTTAAAAGCTGATTTTTGACTTATTTAGCTGTTTGGCAATACTTAAAATAACTTATTTTAAGTTACAAAAAAATTATTTTAAGCCAAAAGTTAAAAGCTGGGGTAGGGGTGCTTTTTTTTTTTAGCTTATAAGCTGTTTTAAGTTGACCACATTTTTACCTTTTTGCCCTTAATATTTTTATACAATCTCCAAATTACCCACATAACCCTAAAATCTCTTTCTTCCATAACCCTTAATATTTTTGCCCTCAATATTTTTAGACAATTATTATTATCTATGGATGAAACTAAAATAAATCTTAAATCGTTCTTTGATCTATTCAAATTATATATCTTTAAAATCTATGATAAATTTATATTCCTCTTATAAATAATTTGTGATGAGAAAGAAATATGTGAATGATAGCAAAATATAACTATTTATGGCTGTAAAATATAAATTAATTAACTTTTATTATGTTAACAACTTTTGAGGGTATTTCAGACATTTTGATTTAAAAAGCTGTTTATCAACACTTATTTGCCAAACACATCAACAACTTTTTTTTTAACTTCAGCACTTTTATCCAAACGCATAACTGCTTATTTTAAAAATAAGTTTCAGCACTTTCAAAAGTACTTTTTTAAAGCTACTTTTATTAAGCCCATCCAAACGGGCCCTAAATGGTACATGCAGCTTACAGAAATGTCAATTCATATAGGATAGAGCCCAAGAAATTCTAGATTTATACATTCATTGATTGAAAAAGAGGGTAGGATCGAGAGCTACAAAAGAAAAGAAAAGAAACGAGATGCTTGAAACTTGACTGACCAAGTTACGAGACCATCACTTTCACTGCAAGCTTTAACTTGATGCTAACTATCAGTGGCAGATCCAGAATTTGATGATTGTGGGTGCTCAAGTTAAAAAAAATCTTTCTAGAAGCTTACCAATATTTTTAGTTTAATTAATAAATGAAATACAAAAAAAAGTTGAAAAACAATATAAAAGAATATAAGAAAAAAGTCAATCGTAAAAATATATATAAAAAGAACAGTCAAATAACTATGAAAAAAGAAATTCCAGTTTTGCTTTCTTCAACCAAAAAAATAAACATACGTTGTTGTTAGAATTCGAACACTCACAGGCGGACGTCATAAAGCTTTTAAGTCACCTTTAGAACCAATGCAGCAATGAGGCCTTTTTGAACAATGGGTGCTAACGAGTTTTTTATATTAATTATCCAGTATCTTCTATATGTGTATATAAAATTTTCATTGGGGTCAATGGGTTCTCAAGCACCCGAGCCTCTCTATGTGGGTCCGCCCCTACTAACTACTTTTTCTTCTTACTACCACCAGCCTTTAATTTCTTTTAGCAGCTCCTTTCTCAGTGGTGTGAGTTGTTTTCTTTCTCTTAAGTGGAGCAGATAAGCTAACTGGAGCAGCTCCTTTCTATTGCCTTTGTGACTCTATCAATGTAGAATCTATTTTCATTTAACAGAAATTTAACACAATCTCTGAATAACCCCCCTATACGATTATTTCAATCATATGTTGCTCGTCTAAGGCATAATCATTCCAAAAATGATATTCCTATTGAGTTTACTAGCCCTGTTAACACCACTAAACATGGACTGCCAGTATTAGTATTTTAGAAAGATGATTACATAGTCAAGATGACAGCCAAATGTAAGTTTGCTCTTGTTGGATAATGAATTACACCTGAATTACACTAAAATTGCACCAAAGAAGCCTCTAACAACACTTAAATTACATTGAAGCAGCATCAGATTCACTCTAAAACGGGACGGAAATTGCACTAAAAATAACTGTACTAAAGTCACACTAAAACAACACTAGAATCTGATTAAAACAACACTAAAATTGCAGCGTAAAAGCATCAAAACAGCACCTTCATTATACAAAACCAACAACAACAAAGATGATTTTGAACCGATGAGACTTGACATTTACATTTTTAGATTGGCTTTAAAGTTTTAGACTTAAAGAGTTTGTAAAATATAAACTCACAAGTTTCTTGCGATATTCTCCTTCCCCTTTTATTTTAGAAATGAAATTCCTATATTTTACAGCTGCCTTGACCAACCAGTGTCTCTTCACTCCATTTTCACTAATGAAAACATTCCAATAAATTTTTTTCTGAAATAAATTTTGAAAGTAATACATTAATGTCCTGTCTATAAATATGAATACACTTACTAAAATCACTAACAATGAAAAGCTATATCTAGAATTCTCCCAAATAATCATTTCGTACATCATTTGAGACACCTTTCCAGTTGATTCCATTGAATTCAACTTCACTTTTGAAAGAGTTGGATACAAATTAGAGCTTGTTTTAGAATGTTTCAACATGTGTAAAGTCAAAGAGGTCATTAGAATGGTTATCATAAATTAAAAATAATATTAGTATATGATATTATATTTATTAGTTCTAACAGAATAAATAATCATATTATTGATAAATTAGCAGTAAATAGGCAGAAAAATATGCCAGCAGTTATAAAGTGATTTTCAGTTCAAACATGATCTGGAAATTTTTTACTTGAAATTCTGCCTAGCAGTTCTGCAAATTTTTTACTTGAAAATCTGCAAATTTGACAAATGCATCACTTGAGAATTTTGCGCAGCAGTTCTAATGTTCAGAAAATTAATAAGCTAGGTACCTAGCAGATGCATCACGTGACTAAGAATAAAATTTTACGGATGCATACATGGATGTACTAAGAGCATGTGGTATTACAATGAGCAGATGGTATTACAATGACTAAGTAACAACAAATTGCCTGCAACTTGAAGTGTATATTGAAAGTATTCTAGGCAGCAAAACAATCAATAGCAAAGGCTACGTGCTAGAACCCTGAATATTAAATGAAATTCACTCCAATCTGTTTCATAGTTTCTTACTATAGTAAAGAAAGATCAGTTAATTCTAACAGAAGCAACACATAATAAATATTTGTTGTTCATATAGATTGAGTTCATAAACATTCCAACAGATGCAACACAAAATAATTCTCAGCATGTCACCACGACTCTTGACAAAAATCCTAAATGTACACCTATAGATTGAGTATAAAATTTTCATCCACAGTAGATAGTAAACTGAAGCTGCTGCAAATGTCGTCTGTAGACACTTACCGATGAAGGACATCAGTAAATTATGTTGCATTTTGAGCTTCCAGCTTTGAAGCTCAACCAATTCCTTCAAAATCAGTATGGTCCAAGCATGTAAAGTAAAATCAAATACAAATACACTTTAAAAATAGGTACAAATACACTTAGCCTCAACTTAAGGTGGAGAAATGATATAATATTAAAAACAATATTCCTTTGTTAGAAAATTAGTGAAGAAGCCTAAGTAGAAAGACAAGGGTAAGAAATAAGTTACAAGAATAAAAGCAAAAGAATGAACTAACTCTACATGAGTTATAAAGGCAAGGGCCTGTGTATGGCTATTACTAGATTTACCTTCAGCAGTTTTGTTGGTATGATTTGTTGTGTAACTCAGAGGAGACAAACCCTGACCTATTACGTTACTCTGATTTGGTGTAGCAACAACTGTGTTGGTATAATCTATTGGGTTGCTTTGAGTAGACAGACCCTAACATATAGGTTATTTTGATTTTGTGTAGTTGGAGGTGCCTCAGAAATGGTTGGACTAATACTTTGAGTTGACTGTTACAATGGTTGGGGTACCACCTTGTTGATGAGAAACTATAGTGGACATGGAAACAGTTGGCATGCTATAACGAATAGCAGGAGTACTCCTACTTGAGGATTTGCCATGACCTCTACCTCGACCCATATATGTAAGCAAATATAACATATATATTGTTGTTAGATCATGACTATTACAAAATAGAATAAGACATTGTCCATAATAATGAGAACTATAACAGTTCAAGAAAGTAGAGTAAAACACTTATCAAAATCAGTAAATAACTATAAGTAATTCTAATAAGGAATCCTCTATATTAACTGTAAGTAATTCTAATAAATGCATAGTTAACTAGTATGTATAACAATTATTAAAGCTACAATTAATAGGTTTAATTAAGAGTTAAAATAAGATATACAATACACATATTTAAAAGAAGAAATTAAAGAACATTGTCCTAAATAAAAAATCAGAAACAAACAAAATACATTGAAAATACAATAGTAGATTATCAAACACTAGTCATTATTTATGTATTCTTCAAACTCTTCCGCTTCCTCATTTTCAGAACATTCAATCTTACTTCAAGCTAAACAAAATGGAAAGAGTTCATCTTTAGAATATCATATTTTCTTAAAACCCAAACGACTAAAATCTCTATTTTTAGTGGTCGAGTGAAACGATTTCTAGTTAGGCTTCATATTTTGCAACTGGAAAACGATAGTATGTGGAGTTGAAACTAAAAAACAATGGTATGTCGAGTTAATCTGATATCCTAATGCAAAATTTTAAGCGAAATTCTTAGTGGGGGTTCCTTTTTTTCAGAGAGAAAGAGTTGAAAGTCATCAAAATTGTGTGGAAATACTGTAAATTGGAGCAAGGGTTTTGATTTTATAACTGGTTCTTGCTAATTCCAACTTGGGAAATTGATTCCCCTTGATATATGAACCAACAAATCCATTTACGGAAACTGAAGCTTTGAAAATGAAAATGGAGTTTGAGCGCTTACCTTTCTTGATTGGGACTTGCTTCGGAGCTTCGACATGGAAACTTGCTTGCAAGCTTCGAGTATTACCAGCTTCGAGATGGAGTTTTAGAGATGGAGGATTGGAGTTTCTGAGCTCCATCTCTGAAAAGTGTGAGTGTGAGTGTAAATATTTTGTGCCCTAAGAATCACTTTTAAAAAATTGCAAAAAAAATTAATGACAGATTATAACATCCGTCACTTTCAAATAAATATATATGCAAAAAATATTATATTGATGGATATTTTCGTCACTATATAATATAAATTTTACAAAAATATATATATATAAGTTTAGCGACCTTTTTTATGTTGCTAGTTCTGTCGCAAAATATTAATTTAATTTGTCACTCTTATTTTGTTGCTAAATTCATAGGGAAAATTAGGCGCCGAAATTCCGCGCTAATATTTAGCGACGAATTAAATATTCCATTGCAAATTTATCGCTATATTATAAATCAAAAAATTAATTGTTAATTTTGCAACAAAATGATAATTACGTCACAAATCCGTCGTTATATAGTGATGGATTATAGTTTGTCGCTAAACGTTGTTTTTTAGTAGTGAAATATATCTATGATAATTTAGTGAAATATGATTATATTATGTTTTGTTTTTTCTTAAAATTTAAATCTAGTTGAAGCTCATCGATCTCTAACTTTTCTTATTGCATTCAAGTGCTCCAATGTTGTCTTTTCGAACTGTACCATACATTTGTGAAGAGTTCAAGATGCGATAAGTGCTTCCTTATGCGTAACTAGTTCCAAGGTTATAGTATCATCTTCAACTTCATCCTCAACATTATTTTTTACATAGTATCCACAATGAATATATATCACTTTGAACATGTATCACTGTGAACATGTATCACTTTCACTCGAATAATCCAACAGGTCATTAAAATTCATTTTATTGTGGTAAACCATAAATCTGTGTTCAAACTCCTAAAGTAGCTTTCTCGGCACCCAGGTAGGCTAGCTTAACTTAGTAGTTAGAATCAGTGTTTTCAAAAACGTTTTAAGGGCGAACCCCAGGGCGAGTTTCGGGGCGAGGTGTGCCAAAAAGGCTGTGGCCGTAAATTAAAAACGTAGATCCATAAGGCATAAATCCTAAAATTTGAGGTGCAAGCCCTGAACCTAAAAACGTAAGTCCTGGGTGTAAAAACGTACACCAGGGCGTTTTTTACTTATTTTTAAATTTTTTTTGCTTTAAATCATATTTTTGTTATTGATTACTGATATTTCTCAAATAATAATTCTAATTATTTTTTCTTCATTATTGAATATTAATTCTTATCTCACATAAAAATCATAATTCATTGACAAATTTACTTTTGCTTATTTTATTAGTAATAAAATTATAAAATTGAGTATATATACATGCCACTACGCCCTGTAGATCCATGGGACTTACGCTCCGTGTCTTGAGGCTTACGCCTCACCCCATACTGTATAAAACGCCTCACCTCAAGCCCCCGCCTTTTAAAACACTGGTTAAATTTGTTGGAATTAATGCATCAATGTTTAGTCTTCCAAAATTGTCTCTTAGTTTTTCAAGAAGTCTTTTTAGAATTTCATAGTACATGTATCTAGTAAATTGTGATACATGTATTTAGTTATTTGTACAAGACTTTTTGTTTTCTATTTTGTGTAGTATAAATAGTGATGTAGTTGATGATCGTAATCATCTCAAATGGCCTTAAGTAGCCTATAATAAACTTGAGCATTTTCTAAAGATATTATTTTTCCTTTCATATTTCCTACAAATTGCTATCAGAGCAGGTTTTCGTTCTTAATAGGGGTTAGGTGAAGAAAAAAATATGGCATCCAAAATAAATGAAGGTGCTGATTCTTCAGTTGTTCTTACTCCATTTTTGATGGAACTGATTTTGAATACTGGAAGATAAGAATGAGAACACATTTGAAAGCTGAAGGTTTGTGGACTATTGTTGCAAATGACTTTGAAGACCCAGAAAACGATGGTGATCTTATAGCAGAAGAGATGAAAAATCTTGAGGCTAAGTATCGTCAAGATGCAAAAGCCTTGAGCAAAATCCAAATGGGAGTCTCAAGAGCATATTTTGCAAAAATTGCTACTTGTGAGACTGCAAAGGAAGCTTGGAATTTTCTGGAAACTGAGGTGTATGGTGACGAAAAGGTACGCACTATAAATCTTCAAACTCTTAGAAGAGAGTTTCAAAATTTAAAGATGATAGAATCTGAAAAAATTGATGAATATTGCACAAGAGTCATGAATATTGTTAATGAAATGAAAAATCATAGTGATATAATTTCTGACCAACAAGTCGTAGAAAAGATTCTAATTAGTGTCACAGAAAAGTATGAGTACATCGGTTCTATCACTGAGGAGACGAAAGATCTTTCTAAGCTTTCCATCAAAGAGCTAGTTGGATCATTTCGTGCACACGAGAAGTGAAGATTTTTTCGTGAAGATCAACCCAAAGAGACGACTTTCCATTCTAAAATAAATGAGAATTCTCAAAATTTCTCAAAAAATCATCAGAAGAAAAATTACAAGCCAAAAAAGAAGCAGGATCATGATGGTTCTTCCAAGAAGGTTGAAGAAAAAGGTGAGAAAAACTCTAGTCTTTTTTGTAAAGTTTGCAAAAAGACTAATCACAATGTAGAAAAATGTTGGCACAAAGGCAAGCCCCAATGTAACTTTTGTAAAAAGTTTGGCCCCGTTGAAAAGGATTGTTGGCACAAGAAACGGGAGCAAGAAAATTTTTGTGAAAACATGAGGAAGAAAGGGAAGAAAATCTTTTCTTTGCTTCTAAATCTGATGCTTCAACAAAAAGCAATGAATGGTATGTTGATAGTGGTTGTAGTAATCACATGACTGGAGATGAAAAGGCTTTCCTCTCAATTAATAATAGCATCACTACTAAAGTGAAGATGGGGAATGGAGCCTTAGTTGATGCGAAAGGTAAAGGTATTATTTCAATCAACATGAAAGTATGCGGTAAGCAAATTCATGATGTTCTTTATGTTCCTGACTTGGAAGAAAATTTGCTTAGTGTTGGTCAACTCATGGAAAATAGTTATTCTCTTGTGTTTAGAAATAATTATTGCAAGATTTATGATAAAATTGAGCCAAATCAAGTCATTGTTGAAGTAAAGATGATAAAAAGAAACTCCCCTTTGCAATTTCATTACAATGCATTAAAAAATGAAATTGTAGATGATTCATGGCTTTGGCACAAAAGATTTTGTCACTTGAATTTTCATGGTTTAGAGCTTTTCAAGCAAAAGGACATGGTGCAAGGCCTTCCTGAGATACATACTGAGGTGGATACATGTGAAAGTTGTATAATGGGAAAGCAACACAGGAAGTCTTTTCCAAAAGGGGTGTCTTGGAGAGCAAGTGTATTTTTGGAACTAATTCATACACCGACATTTGTGGACCAATGAAGACTCCATCTCTTGGAAGTCAAAGGTATTTTCTAATCTTTATTGATGATTTCTCAAGAATGACTTGGGTTTATTTCTTGAAAGAAAAGTCAGAAGCATTTGCTACATTCAAGAAATTTAAAGCCCTTGTTGAGAAGCAAAGAGGTTGCAACATCAAAACCATTCGCAGTGATTGAGGAGGTGAATACACAAGTCGAGAATTTGTAGAATATTGCAAAAATGAAGGCATCCAGAAGCAACTTACAGCAGAGTTTACTCCTCAACAAAATGGTGTATCTGAAAGAAGAAATAGAACAATTGTTAAAATGGCCAGAACTATGATGAATGACAAAGGGCTACCAAAATATTTTTGGGCAGAAGCAGTGCATACAGCAGTTCACATCCTTAACAGGTGTCCAACAAAGGTACTAAAGGACAAGACACCAGTTGAAGCTTGGAGTGGAATTAACCTTCTGTAAGTCATTTAAAATTTTTGGGTGTATTTGTTATGCTCATGTACTTGCTGAGAAAAGAACAAAATTGGATGAAAAAAGTAAAAAATGTATTTTATTGGTTATAGTGATGTGACAAAAGGATATAGGCTTCTCGATGTCAAAACTAACAAACTTGTTGTTAGTAGAGATGTCATTTTTGATGAAAAAACAACATGAAATTGGGAGGATAAAAAGATAGAGAATATTGCTATCATATCTTCAAATCAAGAAGAGGATGAGAAAGATGAAGATGTCTCTCAAGGGGGAGAAATCCCAGATTCAGATAATAAAGAACTGCCTCCAAGAGGAACAAAAATGTTGAGTGACATTTATCAAAGATGTGATTTTGCCAGTGTTGAGCCAGAAAATTATGAAGAAGCAATAAAGCATGATGTTTGGAAGAAAGCCATGGAAGAAGAAATTCGAATGATCGAAAATAATAATACTTGGGAGCTTGTAGCTATTCCTAGAGAAAGAGAAGTTGTAAGTCTAAAATGGATTTACAAAATCAAACTCAATCAGGAAGGAGATATTCAAAAGCACAAAGCAAGGTTGGTTGCTAGAGGCTTCACGCAAAAACCAGGTATTGATTTTTATGAAACTCTCTCAGTTGCTCGTCTTAAGACAATTAGAACTGTAATTGTTGTTGCTGCACAAAACTAATGGAAGATATTTCAACTTGATGTTAAATCAACATTTCTGAATGGAGAACTTGATGAAGAGATTTATGTTGAGCAACCTCAAGGATTTTTTGTTCAAGGGGGAGAAGAAAAGGAGTATAGACTAAAAAAAGCTCTTTACGAGCTGAAGCAAGCTCCAAGAGCCTGGTACAATGAAATTGATACATACTTTCTGAAAAATAATTTTCAGAGAAGGAAAAGTGAAGCCACTTTGTATGTGAAGAAAGAACATGGCAGCATTATCATTGTTTATCTCTATGTGGATGATTTGCTCTTTACAGGAAATGATGTAAAGATGATGCAAAATTTCAAACAAGATATGATGCAAGCTTATGAAATGAGTGATCTTGGACTGCTAAATTATTTCTTGGGCATTGAAGTTTCTCAAGTGAAAGAAGGAATTTTCATTTCTCAAAAGAAGTATACTAAAAGTATTCTTCAAAAATTCAAAATGATGGATTGCAGGTCTGTGGTCATACCATTAGCAGCAAATAAGACGTTCAGAAAAGATGATGGAGAAAAGAAAGTTAATAGCTCACTTTTTAGGAGTTTGATTGGAACTTTGCTATATCTTACTTCAACAAGGCCAGATATTATGTTTGTTGCTAGTTTATTATCCAAATTCATGCAAGAACCAAGCCAAGTGCATTTTGGAGCTGCAAAGCGTGTTCTACGCTACTTGCAAGGAACAATCGATTATGGGATAATGTACAAATTTGGTGGAAATTCGAACTTAATTGGTTATTCGGATAGTGATTGGGCTGGAAGTATAGATGACATGAAGAGTACTCCTGCTTATGCTTTGTTATTAGGATCAAGCATTTGTTCTTGGTTATCAAAAAAGCAAAGTGTTGTTGCTCAATCCAGTGCCGAAGCAGAATATGTTTCAGCATCCAAGGCTACTTCTTAAACTATTTGTCTTAGGAGAATATTTGAAGACATTGGTGAAAAACAAAAAAAAAGGACTGTTCTGTATTGTGATAACAAATCAGCAATTGCAATTGCCAAGAATCCAGTCATCCATGAAAGATCAAAGCATATTTTCATCAAGTATCATTTTATCTGAGAAGCACAAGAGAAAGGCGAAATTCAATTGCATTATTGTCAGACAGGAGAACAACTTGCTGACATCTTCACCAAAGCACTTCCTAGAGAAAAATTTTGCTATCTTCGAGAACGCATTGGAGTTATCAAGCAAATGCATTAAGGGGGAGTGTTGGAATTAATGCATCAATGTTTAGTCTTCCAAAATTGTTTCTTAGTTTTTCAAGAAGTCTTTTTAGAATTTCGTAGTACATGTATCTAGTAAATTGTGATACATGTATTTAGTTATTTGTGCAAGACTTTTTGTTTTCTATTTGAAGTAGTATAAATAGTGATGTAGTTAATGATTGTAATCATCTCAAGTGGCCTTAAGTAGACTATAATAAACTTGAGCATTTTCTAAAGATATTATTTTTCCTTTCATATTTCCTACAAAATTTACTTCCGACTACACAATATTTTGTAGAATTCTAGAAGATTTCAAGATTAGGCTTCTAGACAGCGAGTGTAGATGGATAAAAAGTGTTAGTTATTTCTATTTGTGGTGCAAAATTATTGTGGTAGATGATGTCGACGCTATGAGTAATAGTGGGTGTTTATCCTAAGGTTTTCAGTCTTTGAGAAATCGAATTTGAGGTGGGTTCATGAATGGATTACGTGGTCAAAACAGACTTCTAGCCTAGTTATAAATGATAGAAAGGGATTTCCGAAGAAGGATTTGTACTTTTTAATAGGTCCAACATTGAGCTTTTTGTATGAATGAGCTAACTAAATGAGTCGGAATCTATCTAAGAAGGGTCATGTAAGCTAGGATAATTGACCATAGTTGGTCTAGGTGATTGTTAAATTGTTTTTCAATTTACGTTATGTGTTCATATTAACGGTTTAACTAGTATTGCTTGTAAAGTTCATGTTCTAGGAGATAAGCGAATGAATGTTAGGGATATTCGTTGTTATTTTCATCTAATCATTTTTCTTAAATAATTGTTTATTTTACATGCTAAGTGTTAGTTGTTTCATTTGTGGTTGTGATTATTTAGATGTTTTTGACTTTCGATTAACTCAAATACCACAACATGTAAACAATGTATGTCGAATACAAATTCTATTATAATTTTCTCGGATACGACACCTAATACAAGCTCTATCATAGATGAATGTATATATGTTTTGAGGTGCTTGTGTGTGTTAGTTTGTGAGTAGTCGAATTATTTTGTTTATTTTGTGGAGTGGTTCTTGTATAATCGGGATTGCATGTCAATTAAGCACTATAAATGGTGTTTTAGAGATCCTTGGGTGGTTCAGCTTTCTTAAAGAGTGCATTGAATTTGGGTTGAGTCCAAGTGGATACGTAAAAATTTGGAGGAGTCCAACTAAATTGGCTAAGGGCCAAAGGTCAGGGTTGGTTGCATGGGATCTCAAGTGAGGTGACATATTGATTAACAAGGATAGTTGGTATATTTGAATTAAGAATTAGAATATAATTCTAGTGTTTGGCAGGATGGGTAAGCTCAAGAAGCATGCATGTGACAAGGGGAATATATTAGGACATATAGGAGGGTGGAATGATTCCTACCGATGAAGTTGGCAGTGGAATGAGATAGGGAGGCTTGAGATAGAATGTATGAGTTAAGAGATAGCTAGTATACCTACTAGTAATAAAAGTTGTTGAAAGATCAGAGTTGTATAGCTTCAAGTTTTATGTTTCTTCTAATTATTTCCATGATATTATGGGGTGGATTTGGGTCAACTTATTAAGCCTACTGATACATGTTGTTTGCACTGATACTGCTCTTGTTGTGTTACTTAGTATAGTCTGGTTGCAGAATCATCGATTTTTCAGGATGAAGATGATGGTGTTCCACAACAACTTCTAATCCTCTATTCCTTATGATGGAAATTATGTCTTGTTTTAATATTTGTATTCTCTTGGAAACTCTTGTACCTTTTAGACTAGTTATTAGAAAGGGTTTTCCATCGTATGTGCAAAAAGCTTTTTGTTGTAATTAAGGTTGACATTGATTCTTTTATTTTATTAAGGTGAAATATCATGTTTCTCCTTAATTCTGCATTATCAGTTTTAAATTAGATGGTAAAGATCCTCCTATATAGGTGTTAGAATAGGTGTCCACATAGCCAAATTAAGTTCTTAATCTTTATTTTACTTAGAGAAAATGATCTAACCCCCCCTCCAAACCTATACCCAAAATTTCAACAACACACTCCAACTTCACGAGTATCCTATTACCCATCTGAACTTTATATTTCTCTAATTTCTACACACCTAAGTGTTGACCTGTCATTGGAGGTGTTGTCACTGCCTCTAGGCGCATTAGAAGCAATAATTTGACGAAACATTTCTTCTCCAACTGTCATCTTCCCCAACTTTAAATTACCTATTATTTCTTCTTCCCCACCACTAATTCTTGTTCGTTTTGTAAAAAATTCACGATTTCTTCTCAAAATTAAGTAGGTTTCAGTTGTAAAAGTTCATCTCTATTTCAAACTTGAATATAGGGTTTGTAATATGCTCTATTTTCTTATTTAGGTCTCTAATTAGATTTTTGAATTTTCTTAAAATTCATCAAAAATGTCAAATGAAAACATGATTAAGCTTTGTATGGATGAATCAGACCCAATGCTCAACGCTGTAGTGAGATGCTGATATACCGTGGTTTCACGGTATTATTAATACTTTTTCCTTAAGTTTAATGTGTCCAAAAGCCTTTTTGTGCTAATTTTTATATAAGTTTCTCCTTATTTGCAGGAAATCTATCCAAAGATGAATGCTGAGGTTTTTGAGCGAAGAAATGCAGAAGAGACCACCTACGGAGCTTGTGACGGTCCGTCATGCTCGTGACGGTCCGTAGGTGGCAGCGTAGTGCAGCTGCTGAAGGAAGATGGGGAAGTCTGACCAAGTGTGGGGTTATGGAAAGCGTGACGGACCGTCGTACCCATGACGGTCCGTCCTGCAGGTTCGTCATGAAGATCAGAGAAGTAG
>NC_028645.1:10927552-10934974 GCF_001406875.1 Solanum pennellii
TCACTTTGCATGCAAGATACTAGGAAAGAATTGTTATAGTTAGACTTATCAAGTTATGAACCTATGGGGAACACGTAAACCCTAGTTACTTTCATTAATTGATTAAACTCCAACATTTGAAGTTGTTAAGTGTCTCTTTCAATTTCGCTAGTATTTTCATTTACTTAGAAATAGAAAACCCCCCCTTTTATCATTTTTGCTTTCCAAGGAAGTAATTGACTGAACGATAGTAATAATAGATTGAAGTTAAGTCTAAACTATTTTCCTCGTGGGAATGATCCCAACCTCACTAGTTGGGTTATTTACTTGACACGACCGCTTTACTTCTTATTTGAGAAGTAAGTTTGAGCGTATCAAATTTTGGCGCCGCTGCCGGGGGAAGTAGCTTTTAGATTAACTTAAACTTATTACTATAGTTTAGTTGATATTTTCTTGATTTTACTTTGTTTTATTGTTTTTGATTCGTGCAGAACCACCCTCCTTGTATGCCAAATACACGGAGAGGAAGAGAACCCTTGTTTCCCTACGATCACGAATTAGAGCGTACACTACGCAACATGAATCGAAACTTGGGAATTGATGATGATGATCCAAACTAGAACATACCAGCTCCGGTTGATGTTCATGGTCAGTTGTTACCCGATGCCCCGGGTGAACACCAACAGAGGGGACAAAATCCCGCTCCACGGCCCCAAGCATACTACAGAGGCTATGATAACATAGCAGACTCCGATGGGCCACTTGTCTTGCCTCCTCTACCACCAGGCCACACCTTTTTGGTAACTAGTAGCCTGATGCAAATGCTCACTGCCAGAGGTTTGTTTTCAGGGCTACCTTCTGAGGATCCACATGCCCATATAGCTAAGGTAAGGGTAGTGTGTAAAAGCTGTGTAGGGAGGACTGACTTGGACTTGGATGTAATAGGGCCCAGAGTGTTTGCTCTCTCACTGACGGGAGAGGCTGCTATATGGTTCACTGAGCTCCCGTACAACTCAATATTCACTTGGAACCAACTAAGGGATGTTTTCTTAGCACGCTACTATCTGGTCTCCAAGAAACTAAACCACAAAGACAGAGTGAATAACTTTGTGGCACTACCAGGAGAGTCAGTTAGTAGTTCTTGGGATAGATTCACCTCGTTCTTGAGAAGTGTTCCAAATCACCGTATAGATGATGAGTCACTGAAGGAATACTTCTATCGGGGACAGGATGATAATAATAAAGCGGTGTTGGACACTATAGCAGGTGGATCTTATGGGGAGTGTCCTTATGCTGAGATTGCTGAAAAATTAGAGAAAATCTCCCGGAATAATAAAGCTTGGAGTACTAGGAAGTCAGATACCGGGAGAAATACCTTCGCAATGCAGTCCACTCACAACCCAGCCACAAAGGAGATTCGTGAAGAAATGGCTCAGATGAGAACTGAGCTTGGGTTGGTACAAAAACATATCACTGGGGGTGCAGAAAAGATAAATGCAATTAACTACTTGCCTAAACCACCACCTCCTAATGATGAATGCTATTATACGGAGGATTCCTATGCAGTAAATGAGCAGACGGGGGGTTTCCGACCAAGCACCCAAGGCTCAAATCAGGATAATTGGCGCCAAGGGAACCAAGGTCAGATCTATGGTAACTATAACCGTGAGGGTCATTATGTCCAGATGGAAACTACAACCGTGACAACAACTTCAACAGGGGTAACTACGGTAACAGAAATGATAGGAATGGGCCCTATGTCCCTCCTCAAAATTGTGAAGTTACTCCTAGGGATGGTGGAGATAGTATGGCGCGAGTTGAGGATATGTTGCACAAAATGTTGAGGAGGTTCGATGCTAGTGATGAGCACATTAAAGAGTTAAGGTGTGATTTAGCAGGTACTGGGAAAAAAGTCGATACACATGCAATATCGATTAAGCAGATCGAGTTGCAAATGGCCCAATTATCTGCGACAGTGAACACACGGCAACCTGACACTCTTTCCCTAGCAACACTGTCCAAAATCTGAAAAATGATGCGCACTGTATGGCAATCACTACTCGGGGTGGTAAGCAAACCGTTGACCCACCTATGCCGTCTAATGAGAAAAAGGTGAGAAAGGATAATGATAAGGTGGTAAAGGGTAGTGGCGAAACAGAAGAGAGCACTGGAAAAGATACAGAAGTCCCTATGAAGGTAATTCCCATGCCTATACCACCACCACCCTTCCCTCAGAGATTAGTGAAGAACACCGAGGATGTTAAATATCGGCGTTTTATAACAATGCTGAAGCAGCTTTCTATCAATGTCCCTTTGGTAGAAGCTNTGTGATTTAGCAGGTATTGGGCTAAAATTCGATACACATGCAATATCGATTAAGAAGATCGAGTTGCAAATGGCCCAATTATCTGCGACAGTGAACACACGGCAACCGGTCACTCTTCCAGCAACACTGTCCAAAATCTGAAAAATGATGCGCACTATATGGAAATCACTACTCGGGGTGGTAAGCAAACCATTGACCCACCTATGCCGTCTAATGAGAAAAAGGTGAGAAAGGATGATGATAAGGTGGTAACGGGTAGTGGTGAAGCAGAAGGAAGCACTGGAAAAGATGCAGAACTCCCTATGAAGGTAATTCCCATGCCTAGACCACCATCACTCTTCCCTCAGAGATTAGTGAAAAAGACCGAGGATGGTAAATATCGGCGTTTTATAACAATGCTGAAGCAGCTTTCTATCAATGTCCCTTTGGTAGAAGATATAGAACAAATGCCCGGTCATGCCAAGTTTATGAAAGATCTGGTTACAAAGAAAAGATTGGTCACTTTCGAGGACGATGATAGAATGCAGCATTGTAGTGCTATTGCTACAAGATCTCTCGTACAAAAGAAAGAAGATCCGGGTGCGTTCACTATTCCTTGTACAGTCGGGTCATTACATTTTGCGAAAGCATTATGTGATCTGGGAGCAAGCATAAATCTCATGCCCCTCTCGATTTATAAGAAGTTGGGTTTGGGTGACCTAAAACCCACTGCGATGCGGCTACTGATGACTGATCGAACAGTGAAAAGGCCTATAGGGATACTCCATGATGTGCTAGTAAAGTGGAGTCATTCATATTTCCGGCAGATTTTTTTTATTCTTGATTGTGAAGTCGATTTTGAAGTGCCTACTATACTTGGGAGACCATTCCTTGCTACAGGTAGAGCCTTAGTTGATATGGAAAAGGGGCAGATGAAATTTCGGTTGAACAATGAAGAAGCAACCTTCAACATTTGTAGGTCCATGAGGCAGAGTGGTGAGCTCCAATCAGTATCTGCCATATCCTACAAAGAAAAGATGAAGAAGGAGAACGAACAAAAAAGTGAAAAACAAGAGTTTATGGTTGGGGATTTGGTGCTTTTAGACAGTTCTAGGTTGCCTTGTCTTTCGGGCAAGCTCAAGTCCAAACGGACTGGCCCTTACTTGATTACCCAAGTATTCTCTCATGGAGCAGTTGAGTTAAAAACCAAGGAGGGAGTGCGGTTTAAGGTGAATAGAGAATGAATAAAACTCTATTTTGGGCATACTGCATCGGTGAATGAAGTGAGAGAGGCATACCATCTTGATGAAGGCTGAGTAATCAAGTGTCCTCAGTCGTGCCGCGACGTTAAATCAGGCGCTTGTTGGGAGGCAACCCAATACTTATAGTTTTTTTCGTTCTAGTAATGGTAGCATTTTCTACTAATGGGTTTTAAATTTGCAGGCACATCACCAGGAAATTCTGCAGAAAATTACTCTGCAGCAGTCACTGACGGATACAGCGACGGACCATCGCATGAATCCGTCGTGCCAGGTACGCCTTTCTATTATTTTCAAACTAGGGCACACACGATGGAACCAACGACGAACCGTCACAACCGAGACGGACCGTCGTCGGGGAATCGTCGCGTCTTTAATGAAGCGTACCCGACCCGACCCGGCTGGGGTTTTTAAAAATTTATCATTTAAAACCCCCACCCCTTCATTTCACCCATTCTTTCACTCTTTCTCCCATTTCCCTCCCTTTTCAACTTTCAAAGCTCTCTTACAACCGATCTTTTTCCCCCAAATTCTCCAAATTCCTAAAAGTCATCATTTACTAGTCGGAGCTGCTGCTGTGGGTGTCTTCTTGATCACCAAGTACCTTTCCCTCTTGTTTTTCTCAAATTCTCAGGTATGTGTCTCTAATTTCTACTCATTTATATTGCATTTTTGTTTATCAATTAGTATTAGCCTAGTTCTTCTTGATATGTTCATTTTTTTAATAAAATGTTGTCTGACCTAGGTTAAAAATCCTCAAAATTGCCGTGTTAAAACCCTAGAAATAGGTGCTTTAGCATTGCTAGTTTAGTAGGTATTTGGGTTAGACAAATGTAGGTTAAAACACTACCGATTCGATTTGGGTCATAGGGGATGAATGGGGCATCTCCAGTTCTGTCTCTGAGCTACAGAATGAGACCCTGATGACGGAACGTCGTACCCACGACGGACCGTTATTGGGTCCGTTCCAACCGCCATAACACCCCACTGTCCAATTTTCTCCAAGTGTCCACCAACGGCCACATGCGATGGACCGTTTTTCCCACGTCGATCCGTCCTGCACAACCGTTCTGGTTGTCAGAGACCCTATTCCTAAAGGTCTCTCACTTTTTCTAAGTGTCCTCCAACGGACACATGCGACGGACCGTCATCCCTACGACTGTTCGTCCTGCACAACCGTTCTGGTTGTCAGAGACCCTATTCCTAAGGGTCTCTCATTTTTTCCAAGTGTCCTCAAACGGACAACTACGACGGACCGTCATACCCACGATGATCCGTCCTGCATGACCATTAAGATGGTCAGAGACCTCTCTCCTAAGGGTCTCCATATTTTTTTCAAGTGTCCTCTGACGGACACCTACGACGGACCATCGTACCTGTGACGGTCCGTCCTATACATACCGTCATACTTGTCAGAGACTCTCCTTCAGAGTTCTATATAAACATAGTCCAAGTAAGACACGATGGACCCCATGACGGTCCGTCGTACTCACGACGAGCCGTCACCTGGTCCATTGTGTTTCACTGTTACTATAGCAATGTCATTTTATTTTTTAGTTATTTTAAGTGGTTTTGCTTGTCTTGTTTGCTCCTTCTAGTACTAATATTTATCCTTTACAGGTACTATTTACTATGGCACCAAAACAAGATCGAGTCTATGCACGCGGGCGATCGAAGTCTGTCACCCCGTCTGCCCGCCTAGTCATTGGCTCTGATGATGAGCGTGACCCCGAGTACGTGCCTCCAGGCACTTCCACCCCATCTCGTGCTGCACATGCTGCCAGAGCCACACCAAAAAAAGTGGCGTCCGGCGTAGTCACTGCCTCCCAGTCTGATGAGGAGCGCACACTGACCGGCACACCTTCTGGGTCAGCCACTAATGAAGAAGGAGCGTCTGGCTCCTTAGGAGTTTCGTGGTCGGAGGAAGCCTCCGGATCTTCTGAGGTTCCCGCCACCGCTGCAGCGTCAGCCTCGTCTGATGAGGCTGACAATTCGGAATTCACAGCCGGTTCACCAGCTCGTTCTCTCACCCCTGTTACTGAACATCCCAACCGGTGGTGTGTCGACGGGCAGTTTCAAGTCTATTCCGATGCAAAGTTCCTGAATCACAAAAAGGAGTTATGACTCGGACACTTACATTGGAGCGGCGGGTCCTTACGGGAAGTCTACCGATGATGCCTGTGATCCACAATCTCTTCACCAGACATCGACTGGAGTGGACAGCACGTCCGTTGGGACGTTATAGTGAAGAGCTGGTCCGAGAGTTCTATGCATCCTACGTAGCGACTCTCCGATCACAAATTGATAGGCGGGCTGCCGCTGCCAAACAGGCCCCACTGGAGCAGGTCCGAGTACGTGGCATTCAGGTTGATATCTCTCTGCCTGCCATCCGCCGGTTTCTATACGGCGAGGATGTTGATGCTAATCGGACCCCTTTCACTGCCGTGTTTGACTACCGATGGCAGATTGTTAAAGATGGCCAATTCCTGCATGAGCCATCGCTGAGAGAGACCACCAAGAGGTGGATGGCCCTGCACTTGTCCGTTGATGGAGAGGGTGCCGACTAGGTGACCGAGCCGAAGGGGGACATCAAGAAGGCCAACCTGACTTTCACGGCAAAGTTTTTGTGGTTGATTGTCCGTCACTGCCTTTCCCCCACAGCCGCTGATAATATCGTCACATGGGATCAAGCAGTACTGATGGCGGCGATAATAGCCGGGATTGAGGTGGATTTTGTGTGGCTTCTACACGCGGTCATGCACGAGAGGGCTTTTAAGGTCACAACTACTTACCCTTTCCCGTGCATGATATTTTCTCTATGCAGGTCCGCAGGTGTGCCTATATGGCACGTTGATCAGCTCAAGACCCCTCTGGGCACTGTTGATATCGGCCTCATCAGGTATGAGGCCAATGAGTTGGCTCCACGCAGAGGGCCCCGTCCAGAGTAGCCTCCACTTGGTGACAATCTAGCTGATACGGTAGCACAGGCCCGCACGGCTACGCAGGCGGCTTCCACGGACACTACCCCGGTCGAGTCTATCCCGGGTAGTAGCACTGCCCCGAGCTCCTGTCGCTCAGCCCCTTTACCCACTCTGGTCCCGCTAGCTAGGGTAAAGAAATTAGAGGCGCAAATGGCTACACTTCTACATCATATCCATCCTTGGATGCAGAGGTCTATTGCCGAGGCAGAAGAGCGCTTGGAGCGGAGAATGGTCCAGCACACAGAGCAGAAGATCGCTGAGGTTCATCAGCGCTTGGACGCTTTTGAGTTGCGGGTGCTAGCCCGTCCAGCCCCTCCGGTGGTTGTGTCGACCCTTCAGGCTGCGGTCGACAGTCTTCGCAGATATTGATATGATCTTAGAGGCTAGGGTGCCTGAGTCTGAGGCCCCTTCTGCAGATCCTGCTGAAGACACAGTGATGGCGGCCCTATTCGCCACTTCAGAGATTCCACCACCTCCCCCTCGAGAGCATGCCAAGAGGAGTAGGGGTCTATAGGAGGATGAAGCTCGAGCACGGAAGAAGGCGCGCCGTGAGATGGAGGCTTCGAGGAGAGCTTCGCTCGCTGAAGAGGAGGCGCGTCAGATGAGAGCAGGAGAGTTAGCTGTTGGGCCGTCTAGCTCCAGAACTGTGGAGATAGCGAGAGCCACTGCAGATAGAGCTGTTGATGCTGAGGAAACCATTGAGGGTGTCCAGATTACAGAGGTAGTGGGTTCCGTGGAACCGGACCCACCAGCTTGCTGATCGTCGGTGCTTTGCGCCCCAGGTTTTCTTCACCTACCACTCTAGTATTTCAATTTTTTTATGCATTGGGGACAATTTCATGTCTTTTTGTTGGGGGTGGGGTAAATGGAAAGTGAGTGCTAGGGTGAAGTCTGAGTA
>NC_028645.1:10936176-10936788 GCF_001406875.1 Solanum pennellii
GGAATAATGTGTTGGCCCTAGTCCCTCCTTGGATATGTGCACCTCAGCTTATACCAAAAGCATAAGTTGAGGGTGGCTAATGAAGTAAACAACCTTTTTATGGCCCTGACCCAACTTTGGGTATTGTGTACTTTGACTCATGGCAAAGCCATGAGTTGAGGGTGGCTATTATGAGGAATGCTCTGGAAAGTGGGGTTGAAAGAACAAAGAGAGAGAAAGAACAAAAGTAAAGTGACTTAAGAATTAGTTGAAAGAAAAGTAAAAAAAAATTACAAGAAATACAAGCTTGAAAAGAAGAGAGTCACTTACACAAATGAAGAAAAAAAAAAAGGAAAATAGCAATGTGAAAGACTATGGGAAACTGGGAAAAATAAAATGATAGAAAATGGTATGTTTAGCCAATATGTCAAGAAGTGCAAAAAGTCACTAAAGTATACCTAAATATACCCTACCTGACCCTGAGCCTATGTTACAAGCTAAGAAAGTCCTATCGTGATCCTAAGGGTTGTATAGCGAACTTAAAGCAGTGAAAATATGGGCAAGCTTATGGCAATAGGTATAAATGAGTGTGAATTTGTTCTGAGAGTGAGTGTTGAAAAGTAATCCTTATAC
>NC_028645.1:10936906-10938076 GCF_001406875.1 Solanum pennellii
CCACATAATTCAAGCCTAATAGTGATAGCATGCATAAATATGATGAGATTAATCGGGAGGCCAAATGATTGAAAAGGATAAAACATGGATACTATTGTACAAAGATTTTGTATTGAGTCACAGTGCGTCGCTTGAGGACAAACAACGAATTTAAGTTGAGGGTGTTGATATACCGTGGTTTCACGGTATTATTAATACTTTTTCCTTAAGTTTAGTGTTTCCAAAAGCCTTTTTGTGCTCATTTTTATATAAGTTTCTCCTTATTTGCAGGAAATCTATCCAAAGATGAATGCGGAGATTTTTGAGCGAAGAAATGCAGAAGAGACCACCTACGGAGCTTGTGACGGTCCGTAGGTGGCAGCGTAGTGCAGTTGCTGAAGGAAGATGGGGAAGTCTGACCAAGTGTGGGGTTACGGAAAGCGTGACGGACCATCGTACCCATGACGGTCCGTCCTGCAGGTTCGTCATGAAGATCAGAGAAGTAGTCCCAGTACCATATTCCAAGAGTTCAAGTGTTTTGGAACGGAGACCCTCGACGGACCGTTGTGCCTCTGACGATCCATCATACCTGCCGTCGAGGGTAATGAAGAGAGCAGCAAAAGAAATTGCACAAGTATGGGACGACGAAATCCATGACGGCCCGTCGTGACCACGACGATCCGTCGCGAGGTCCGTCGACCCAGCCGCGTTTTGACAGATTTCCAGCAAATAGAGTCCTTGTTTAATTAGGTTGTTATTTTCTATAAATAGTGCGAAAAACCTCGTTTTTGAGGTTAGACTCGGGATTATTTGGTTAGGCCCTTGATTATTTTTAGACTCTTTGTTAGACTCTTTGTTCTTCAATTAATTTGAGTAATTGATTGTTGGTGATTTTTGTTGATTAATCAAGCGAACTTTCGGATTTTACTCTTTCTCATTGAAGTAAGTGCATGATTCTTATATCATTTATTTGAATATTGTGATTATGACTATGGGTAACTAAACTCCATAACTAGGGTTGTGGGAACCATAGGCGAATGATGAGGTAAAATCTAACTAAAATAACAATTCTAGAATATTGTCTTGCATGTATTGATTATTCTTTCGCTTAGAAGTCTTTATAAGGGATGGCCAACGTTAGAACTCGCCTTAATGCTACTTGCCGGACCAACGAGGTAGATAATAGGAAAA
>NC_028645.1:10938942-10951459 GCF_001406875.1 Solanum pennellii
TTTTTGCTTTCCAAGGAAGTAATTGACTGAACAATAGTAATAATAGATTGAAGTTAAGTCTAAACTATTTTCCTCGTGGGAACGATCCCAACCTCATTAGTTGGGTTATTTACTTGACACGACCGCTTTACTTCTTATTTGAGAAGTAAGTTTGAGCGTATCAAGTAAATGATACACTCAAACTTACTTCTCAAATAAGAAGTAAAGCGGTCGTGTCAAGCAAATAACCCAACTAGTGAGGTTGGGATCGTTCCCACGAGGAAAATAGTTTAGAGTTAACTTTAATCTATTATTACTATCGTTCAGTCAATTACTTCCTTGGAAAGCAAAAAATGATAAAAGGGGGGTTTTCTATTTCTAAGTAAATGAAAATAACTAGCGAAATTGAAAGAGACACTTAACAGCTTCAAATGTTGGAGTTTAATCAAATAAACTCCATAACTAGGGTTGTGGGAACCATAGGCAAATAATGAGGTAAAACCTAACTAAAATAACAATTCTAGATTAGTGTCTTGCATGTATTGATAATAAACACGAACTGTGTTGAATCTGCAAACTTCTTGGTCGAAATTAAATCGGGGAAAAAGATTTTGGTCTTTCCCATGCAATAGTGTATGTATTTTTCTTGTATTCTTGCTACACTTTATTTTGAACGATGCATTGTACTATTATGGATAATTTTCAATCTTAAAATTGCAAACTTTTATGATGGAGGGACAAAAAAGAAGTGGATTCAAGATCAAGTTTTATCCTTCCAAGATTGGTGAACAAAATCAATGAGTTGGAGCAAGAATTACGTATTAGACGGGTTCATATTAACAACTTTAGGAACTTGAATTTGTTAGTGGAGAGGAGATTCAATACAAGATTGAAATGGTGTAGGTTCAATATGAAGATACTTTTGTGTATTTTGATTTGTTACTATGTTCATTAGCAACAGTAGTTTAGGTGTGTTATTTTGTATCTATGATGTCAATTGGAGCTTCCATTAATATGCAACACTTCATCAACAACCAACAACCTAGTCGTTTATTCAGACTTTAAATAGACAACACAACACCATTTCTATAACACATAACCAACACAACATATGTAAGCACTATATAATTCGATAGACAACACAATAACCATTTTAAAACACAAAATCACCATTAATTCATAAGGCCTCACATAAGGAAAAATTTACCAAAATAACGCCTCACATATTTAACAAAATAACGCTTCACATAAGGCAGAATTACCAAAATAAAGTCATATTCATAATGCCTCACACAAGGAAAAATTTACCAACAAACAAAATCCAAAATAGTAGGTCTATTAATGCAACATGCATGGATTAACTTAAAAGTTCTTAAATATATCAACATCACTATAATTTTCATAGCATCTTTGACTGTGAGAAGTGTCATTTTGACTTGAACTGCTTCCCATTGTCTTTTTTCTTTACTTCTCTCTAAGCTCATAAAGCTTATGTTGAGATTGCTGTTTTACCATTCCATTTCAGCTTAGTTGTATTACTTAGTGTATAATCAATGTCACCAGTTACATCAGATGATCTTGTCTTTTTTGCTTATCCAGTAGAGTAGATCTTAATACTTGGCATGACAAGCTATAGTCAAATTAGAATTATATCAATATTTAAGTTGTTTAATTAAACAAAATTAGGATTATAATTCAATTTTTAAGGTTTTAACATATATCAAAGACTCACATTCATGACTTTAAAGCCATTTGCATTTTCGAACACACTCATTCCCAAGACTCTTGGTCTTTTCTCTAGAGATGTGTTTCCCATGCCTCTACCTCTTCCTAATTTAGTAGTACCAACTATTGAAGATGATGCACGATAATTAGGACGAACAGAAGAGGATGCAGAAAAATCTGTAGGTGCAGTAGGTAGGTGAGCCCTTTTTAGTGGAGGCTCATCTTCTGATGGTTCCGATGGATTTTTCTACACATATAAGAGAAAAGTTAAATCACAAATTAAAAAAAAAAAAGTAAAACAAGTTCAAATCTTACCTTTGGTTTGCCTCTTCCACGGCCTGAACCAGTTGGTTCTGCCCTTACTGAAGCAGTAGGTGATGGTGCACTTTGTTTTATTGATGATTCAATATCTGCTCTTTGAGGAAACCCTCTCTTGTTACGGACTCTCAGATGGCAAATATTGCATGTCATTGAAATTCCAATCCTAGGAAGCTTCCAAAATTTCTTAGTTTCTCCAGCTTCTTTCCTTCTACCCTTAGGTGACTTACCAGGCATGTTTGTGATTTCTGGTGGCTCAGTGGTAGGGATTGTTGAATCTCCATGTTTGTGAGAGGTTCAACAACATTGGCATAAGTCCTCAAGTAAGTTTTCTTACTGTAGCAGCTGTCTATGTAGTCATAAAGAGAAAACTTCTTAAAGTATAATGAAGCCACAACATGTGCACATGGTATATCCCTTAACTGCCACACCCTACAACTACAAGTTCTCCTAGCAATATTCACTTTGTGTTGACAAAGCCCTTCTTTTACATAAAATTCAGAAACTCCATTAAACTCAATGGTAAAATCCATAGACCTACTTATATTCTCCTCTAAAATCTTCAGCGCCATTGGAGAAAAACTACACTTTCAAGTACTTGAAAACTCCCTTAAATTGTCTATTCTTGTCATCATCTTCACTCTTATTTCTTCTAGCATAGTAATGATGGTCTTGTGGCTAGAAAAACACTCAGACATGTTATTGTCTACAGAGTCACACTTTACTTTAGTATTGAAGCAAACTTTTTACCAAAAACTAATATCACTATATCTTTCAACACTTTAGCTCTTGCTCTTATCACAATAGCCTTGCAAAAATGAAAATTAAATTTTTCCTAATCATCTTTTGCAACTTGAAGACTTTTATGTTTGGTTGCTCAGTTATTCTATCTCTAAAGGCTTCAGATAAAAACTTTGAATTGCACAAGTAATTTCTAGTTGTCTTGTTGCAAGTATGCTTTGGATTGTAAGACTTTATCATGAAATTATTTGTTGTCTTTTCAAGACATCCATACAAAATCCATGGAAAACCATCTTTGCATCTAACTCTAATTTTCTTTGGCTCATTCACCCATTTCTCCACCTGAACCCTCCTTCTAACTGCATATTTAGTTACTGCTAGTCTAAATTCTTTCACAGCTTTAAACACATGCCCAACTGCCACACAACTTTTTTTCCAGTAGGATCATGAATGATTTTTTGAGTTTTTGAACTCCTCTTTATTGACAACTTAACCCTTGTAGACCTACAAATTCATGTTCATAATCATGACAACACTCATCTTCATCTAACTCAAAAATATCGTTATCAAAACTTGTCAAGTAAGGCTCACCACCTCCTAGCCTTCCTTCATGTCTTACTTTACCTGTTCTAGTTTCATCAAAACCTAGATTTTGTCTAACTTCACCTACGGGTACCTTTTCATTGTCAGCTGCTACTCTTTCCCTTCTTTCCTTCTTTTAAAACTTTTCTTTTCATGCCTCAACTCCCTAACCTCCTCGTGTACATTACTACCATACTATTCTTCTTCATCATCATCACCTCAAGCTAATTTAGCTTCAGACTCAACATTTTCCTCAGTTGAATAATCAGAACTCTCTACTTCTTCTTTTGAGAAATCAGGTCTAGCGGGACCAACATCTATATCATTATCAGTGGCACCATCTACAGTATAAATATTGAAAAGAGGTGTGATATTGAAAGGAGGTGAGGTTGAAAAAGTAGAAACGGGGTCCCCACTGTATATATGGTTTTCACCTATCCCAAAGTTAAAGTTTTCACTCTCACTAGCCCTTGTATTAAAAGTTGAACCAGATTCTTCCATATCCACATGACTACCATTTTCTAGTAACATGGTCCCCACAATTGCCTCATCAACCAAATTCCTAACAAATACCTCCACGTCATCCCCATATTCTAAGGAACACATCATGTCTAAGATATCCTTATCATTATCAACATCTACCAAAATATCACGATTATGTGCTTTAATACTAAAGGTGTAAGTTGTACTGTATCTCAATTCTCTAATATAGTCTTTCAACTCAAAATATGACATGTTATCTACATCAACATCCAAAAACTCAGTAATTTTACCACCATTATATATTGGTTCCCCACTACTCAAATCTAACACCCCACCATGGTACCACCTTAGAGTAATCAAAGTAAATCCACTATGTCTTACCTGAAGAGAATAAAAAATCAAAATAGAAATTATATACATACTCTAACCTGAGGGCAATTCAAAAATACAATAGTACTTAAAAAGGAGCAGAAATATAACACGAAAGCAAAAGAACAAAATACAACACAGTAGTTCGCTTCTCTATGAACATAATCTATAAACATAAATACAACACAATATCATCTTAGCAACTTCTCTATGAACATATACTAAAAAGAACTTAAATACAATTTTGATGAACATAATAATAAGACGAATAAAATACAAGATTATGCGACTTAGACGAGAAAATAAAAACCTAATTTCATGAAAAATATGGTATAATATGGTGTAAATGAACACCTAAAACTATAATAGTTAGCCACACATAAGATTTCACATAAGTTTGCTCTTCATTTCACGAATCAACATCAACCTTAGGGGAAAAATCACAAACTCGAAATAGGGGATAAAGAACTAACCTTTTACTGATCCTCTGATAAACTGCGAAATGAAGTTGACAATACACAATAAAGTCGTTCGATGATCAGTAGAAATGGAGAAGGGATGAAATGGGTGTTGGAGGATTTTTCTTTACTTTTACGTTTTAGGAGGGAAATTGGAGGAAGAAAAAAATGGGATTCTCAATGGAGTTTCAACGGGGGACAAGTGCGTGAAATCACGCAAGACTAATTATTTGGCTTATGTGTTAAGGCCAACACATAGGTGTACAGAAAATAGAGCATTAGGTGGGTAATAGGACACTCATGAAGTTGGAGTGTGTGGTTTAGAACATTTTCTATTTTACTTATAAACTAGTAGGTACTTTTATAAACATTAAATGAAATTTTGACTTTGACCAACCATATTTATGAGTACTTAGACTATTATTCTTATTTCATAAATGTTTGTCCACAAAAATTCATGATTCATTTCGAAGACCCTATAAATCCAAGATTGGACAAGTTTTCTTCTACATATATTGAGAATGAAAGTTATTTGTTCATCACCTTTTTATTTTCTCTCTTGTTTCATTATTCTCTGGTTTATGACTTCTCAAAATGATGCAAGTGTTGGGTGAACTTCTGGTAAGAGATCGGAAGATCGATTTTTCAACATTTGTATGAACAAATAATTGAGAAACTTGAAGAGTGAGTTTATTGAATAAATAATTTTTTGGATCTTTTTTTTATCCTTTTATATTTTCTGAAAATTTTAGCTCATTGATGTTGTTCTTTATGATGTCTAGCATATGCTTTTGTGCATCTCACTACTAAAAATGAGAATTGATTTGTCAAAATTGTTTTTGAGCATCGTTCACAATTATTATTTTTGATAGTTGAAATCTATGAATTTAAGATATGTGACTTAACTTATGTTGTTAAATTTTTTTAATGTAATTGATTTTCTTCATTGTAACATATATTTTGTTTTTTATTAGGGTATTTAGCCAAAAGCCAAATCCAGAAAATGATGTGATAGAGCAATTGAGTGAGAATCTAGGGCTTGAGACAACACAAGTAGAGATTTGGTTTTATAACAAAGGACATCACATCAAGGTTTTTATTATAAAATTTGTATGGTCACTTGAAATATATCATATATATATATAGTGTACATATAAATGTTAAATGTTCCTTTGATAGTATGTTTAAATTGTAAACTTTTATGGACAAATGGAAACAACAAAAGGTTTTTAAATGCTAATTGATTGTGGATTTGTCATATGTGTGAGTCACTTCAAGTTTTTAATTTTTTATTAGTTAAATTCATATTTCGGTTATTGATTTGTTTTATTTCGATTTTCGATCCTTATGTTATTTGGTTGAGCACATTAAACCTTCAATTAAGTTAACATGTTTGATTTGCTCCTTTAAGCTGATGGATGTTAAATAGTTAACATAATCCATGTTCAAAACATATTTAACTTAATTGAAGGTTTAATATGCTTAGTTAAATAATCCAGGAACCAAAATCATAATAATAAAAGAATAGTTCAGGGATCAAAAATGTTATTTGCCCTATAGTATCATTAGTTTCTAATATACGGTTGATTAACACAAAATGTTATGTTATGTCTAATGTTTAGAATAACTCAGAAAATTTTAGATAGGGTCTAATGTTTTTCAATAGATTTTAGGTTTGCTAGCTGTCAAATAAAATCTTTAGACCATGGTCTAAAATAATTCTATAAGCTATTAGCACAATAAAAAAGGACCACTTACTAGAGAGATGTCTCAAAAGGAGGCAATTAATGAATTATTTTGCTAAACTACTCCCACTACTGTTATCACAATAATCATGATCTAGTCACAGTTTTATTTTTTAAAATTTTATCTTTCATTGTTAACATATATATTGTAATTAAATTTTGACATTGAACTATACTAATTTTAGGCCCAACAAATCATGGAAGAAGAAAGTAAGATTGAGCATTTGAAAAACAAAATAATGTATTCAGAGAATTTTCAAATGTGTTTGGATTTAAAGGAACAATTTTGTGCTGCTAGCAACAATCCTGAGCAACAACTAGCCATCCTACAAGATTTGCTAAATGAATATGCTAAATTTGGAGAAGATGTTAGTTGGAAGAATGGATTGAGTGACCTTATAGTAAATTATTACAAGAATCTGTTCAAGACACAATAGGGTCCATCTAGTGTCATTATCGACATTGTTGATAGGAATGTTTCTGATGAAATTAATGAGGATTTGAAGCGCCTTGTTGTAGTTAAAGAGATCAAACATGTTGTTTTTAGAATGCACCCGGATAATGCTCTCGGACCTGATTTCTGGAGTACGGTGGGACATGATGTCTCTAAGTCCATAATGGAATGTTTGAATAACAATTCATTTGCGCCAGGAAGTAACAATACTAATATTGTGTTAATCTCAAAAAAGAAACAACCTGAATTTGTTTCAGATTTACGGTTTATCTCCTTATGCAATTTTGTTGATAGAATCACTTGTAAAGTCCTTGCGAACAGAATGAAACGATGTATGAATCTAATAATCTCTGAGGCCCAAAGTGCATTCATTCCAGGAATATACATTATAGATAATGTAATGATTTCCTTTGAAGCTATGCATTATCTAAAGAGGAAGACACAAGGCAAAGTGGGTTATGCAGCACTTATAACAAACATGAGTAAAGCTTATGATCGCGTTGAATGGGATTTTCTGCGAGCAATGATGATAAAGATGGGATTTTATTTGGAGTGGGTGAATAAATTTATGCAGATGATAACGACAGTTACTTATAAATTAAGTCATGATGGCAAGCAGTTCGGAGATATTTCTCCAAGGAGAAGCTTGAGGCAAGGTGATCCCATATAACCTTATATATTTTTTATAGTTGCGGAGGGTTTATCAGCGTTGTTGAAGCGAATACCGACTCAGACCTGAATTCATGGTGTCAAAATTTGCAATAAAGCACCATCTATTTCACACCTGTTTTTTGTGGATGAGGCTTTATATTTTTTTAAAGCAGCAAAGGAGGAAGCAGAAACTATCAAGCTATGTTTGGAGATTCATCAGGCGGCCTCTGGTCAACAGGTAAATTTTCAAAAATCTGATATTTTCTTCAATCCTAATACAAATGAAAGTGTGAAAAAAGAAATTGTGGATATCCTTCATGTCAAGGAGGTGAATGCTCCTGGAAAGTATCTTGGATTGCCTGCAGTAGTAGAAAGAAGCAAAAAATTTGTCTTTGCTTATACTCATGATAGAGTAATTGCAAAGATAAACGTTTAGAAGTGTACTAGTTTCTCTCGAGCAGGGCGAGAAGTATTGCTCAAAACAGTGGTTCAATCAATTCCAACTTATCTGATGAATACGTTTTTACTTCCCAGTAATATATGTGAACCTGTTGAGCGAGCCATGAATGGATTTTTATGGAAATGGGGAACGAGGGAAAATCGAGGAATAAGGTGGATGTCTTGGCAGAAAGTTTGTGTACGAAAGGAGGATGGAGGTATGGGCTTTCGGGAGCTCCATCAGATTAACATTGCCATGCTCGCAAAAACAGGGTGGAATATGTTAACTAGGTCTGAGGCTCTTGTGAGTAAGCTTTTTCAAGATCGATACAATCATAAATCTGATTTTCTCCAAGTGGAACTAGGCTCAAATCCTAGATTTGTATGGCGAGATTTATGTGCAGGAAAGCATATTCTGAAACAAGGATGCCTCCGACGTTGATAAGGATGCCTCCGACGTTGATACGCTCAAACTTACTTCTCAAATAAGAAGTAAAGCGGTCGTGTCAAGTAAATAACCCAACTAGTGAGGTTGGGATCGTTCCCACGAGGAAAATAGTCTAGACTTAACCTCAACCTGTTATTACTATTGTTTGGTCAATGACTTCCTTGGAAAGTAAAAACAATAAACTGGGGGGTTTCTATTTCTAAATGAATGAAAATAACTAACGAAATTGAAAGAGACACTTAACAGCTTTGAATGTTGGAATTTAATCAATTAATGAAAGTAACTAGGGTTTACGTGTTCTCCACAGGTTCATAACTTGATAATTCTAACTATAACGATTCTTTCCTATTATCTTGCATGCAAAGTGATAAGTTATGTATTTCTAAATCCTTGGTCCGGCATCTAGAAAATTTCACTCCGCACCTTGGTCTGGCTACGTGCAACTTGTTGCTTTCCTAACCCTTATCTTTACCTCATATTAAGCATCGCATTCGATATTTGACTCAGTNTCTAATCTAATAATACCGAGTCTAACAATACAGAGTCCAACCTCAAAAACAAGGTTTTTCGAACTATTTATAAAAAATAAAAACCTAATTAAACAAGGACTCTATTTGCTGGAAATCTGCCAAAACGCGGCTGGGTCGACGGACCACGCGACGGATCGTCATGGTCACGACGGACCGTCATGGACTCCGTCGTCCCATACTTGTGCAATTTCTTCTGCTTCTCTCTTAATTACCCTCGACGGCAAGTATGACGAACCGTCATAGGCACAACGGTCGGTCGAGGGTCTTCGTTCCAAAACACTTCAACTCTTGGAATCTGGGTACTGGGATTACTTCTCTGAACTTCATGAAATACCTGCAGGACGGACCGTCATAGACACGACGGACCGTCACAAGCTGCGTAACCCCACACTTGGTCAGACTTCCCCATCTTCCTTCAGCAGCTGCACTACGCTGCCACCTACGGACCGTCACAGGCACGACGGACCGTCATAAGCTCCGTAGGTGGTCTCTTCTGCATTTCTTCGCTCAAAATCTCTACATTCATCTTTGGACAGATTTCCTGCAAAACAAAGAGAAACTTATATAAAAATTAGCACAAAAAGGCTTTTGGACACACTAAACTTTAAGGAAAAAGTATCAATAATACCGTGAAACCACGGTATATCAACACCCTAAAATTAAAGTCGTTGTTTGTCCTCAAGCGACGCACTATGACTCAATACAAAATCTTTGTACAATAGTATCCATGTTTTATCCTTTGCAATCATTTGTCTATCAATCCCGATTAATCTCATCAAATCTATGCATGCTATCACTATTAGGCTTGAATTATGTGGAATCAGAACATGACATAGACTCACCATGCACTAACACCTATCCTCTTCAATTTCTTACCGAGGTGCTAACAATTCCGGTATTGCAACTAGTGTCCTCACTTTGAAACAAAATCCTCGTTTTTCACACAACGATTTCAGTTTGAGTATAAGGATTATTTTTCAACACTCGCTCTCAGAACAAATTGTTTCATTCATACCTATTGCCATAAGCTTGCCCTTATTTTCACTGCCTTAAGTTCGCTATACAACCCTTAGGATCACGATAGGACTTTTTTAGCTAGTAACATAGGCTCAGGGTCAGGTAGGGTATATTTAGGTATACATTAGTGGCTTTTTGCCCTCCTTGACATCTCGGCTAAACCTTCCACTTTCTATCATTCTATCTCGCCCAGTTTCTCATATTCTTTCACCTTGCTATTTTCTCTTCTTTCTTCATTTTTGTAAGTGACTCTCTTCTTTTCTTTCTTGTATTTCTTGTATATACTTCTTTTTCTTTACTTTTGTTTCAACTAATTCTTGAGTCACTTTACTTTTGTTCTTTCTTTCAACCCCACTTTCCAGAGCATTCCTCATAATAGCCACCCTCAACTCATGGCTTTGCCATGAGTCAAGGTACACAATACCCAATGTTGGGTCAGGGCCATAACGAAGGTTGTTTACTGCATTAGCCACCCTCAACTTATTCTTGTGGCATAAGTTGAGGTGCACATGTCGAAGGAGGGACCAGGGCCAACGCATTGTTCCCAGAAAAGATCAGTTGGGGTGAAAAAGAAAGATCTAATTTAAGCTCAGATCATTTAGATCAAAGAAGGATAAATTTCATTTGGTTTTCTTTTATTTAGGCTAAAAGTGGGCTATATTGAATAAGGGCCTATGATCCTTTCCTAATTGTCTATTACAGCTTACTTTCAGCAGGACTAACCAGGCAAGTTCTAGCTCAGTATCAACATGACACAGACATCTAGTTCGAATTTAAGACTTAGGGTAATGCAATGGTGTAACTCTATGTCATGCTTAGAGCCACACATTTATCAGTTACTATGCCTAGTCATGCATCATTTTCCAGTTGATCAGGATATCATTTTAGCCATCATGCTCCAGAATTAAACTATGTACAAAAGATGTAGACATGCCGGTTCAACAGAAAAAGTAATCAGTCTTTTGGGGAAAAAGAACACAGGCAAGAAAACCCCAAAAGAGGATAGTGAATTGGGCTACTCAGACTTCACCCTAACACTCACTTTCCATTTACCCCACCCCCAACAAAAAAAACATGCAATTGTCCCCAATGCATAAAAATTTAAATACTAGAGTGGTAGGTGAAGCAAACCTGGGGCGCAAAGCGCCGACGATCAGTAGGGACCGTCGTGAATATGATGGACCGTCATGGGGTCCGTCGTGCCTTACTTAGACTATGTTGATATGGAGAACCCTGAAGGAGAGTCTCTGACAAGTATGACGGTATGTGCAGGACGGACCGTCACAGGTACGACTGTCCGTCGTAGGTGTCCGTCATAGGCCACTTGACAGAAATGTGGAGACCCCTAGGAGAGGGGTCTCTGACCGTCATAACGGTCATGCAGGATGGATCGTCGAAGGTATGACGATCCGTCGTAGTTGTCCGTTTGAGGGAACTTAGAAAAATAAAGAGAGACCCTTAGGAAAGGGGTCTCTTACAACCAGAACGGTTGTGCAGGACGGACGGTCGGAAAGATGACGGTCCGTCGCACGTGCCCTAGTTTGAAAATAACAGAAAGACGTACCTGGCACGACGGATGAATGTGACGGTCCGTCACAGATGAAACGGTCCGTCGCTGTATCCGTCAGTGACTGCTGCAGAGTAATTTTCTGCAGAATTTCCTGGTTATGTGCCTGCAAATTAAAACCCATTAGTAGAAAATGCAACCATTACTAAAAAGAAAAGAAAAAAACTATAAGTATTGGGTTGCCTCCCAACAAGCCCTTGATTTAACGTCGCGGCACGACTGAGGACACTTGATTACTCAGACTTCATCAAGATGGTATGCCTCGATAACTTCATTCGCCGATTCAGCATGCCCGAAATAGATTTTTATGTGTTGTCCATTCACCCTTGAACCGCACACCCTCCTTAGTTTCCAACTCAACTGCTCCATGAGGGAATAGTTGGGTAACCAAGTAAGGACCAGTCCATTTGGACTTGAGCTTGCCCGGAAACAAGCGCAACCTTGAATTGAATAAAAGCACCAAATCCCCGACCATAAACTCTCATTTTTCAATTTTATTGTCATGGTACTTCTTCATCTTTTATTTGTATAGGGCTGAGCTTTCATAAGCTTTTAGGCGAAATTCATCGAGTTCATTCAACCCATTTAACCGTTGTTCTACAGCTTCGCTCCAATCCATTTTAAACTTCTTCATAGCCCACATGGATTTATGCTCTAACTCAACCGGAAGATGACAAGCTTTCCCATATACAAGTTGGTATGGAGACATACCTATGGGAGTCTTATATGCTGTCCGATAGGCCCAAAGAGCATCATCAAGCCTCCTTGACCAATCCGTTCTGCTAGCGTTCACTGTTTTTGACAATATCTGTTTGATCTCCCGATTCGACACTTCAACTTGCCCACTAGTTTGAGGGTGGTAAGGATTGGCCACATTATGGCGAACCCCATATTTCTCCAATAACCCCTTGAACAATCTGTTGCAAAAGTGGGAGACCTTATCACTAATAATTGCCCTTGGGGTGCCAAAACGAGAGAATATATTCTTTTTTAAGAATGAAGTGACACTCTT
>NC_028645.1:10952301-10956576 GCF_001406875.1 Solanum pennellii
TGGAACAATATCACTAGCCAGATAGTTGGCAAAATCTGCGAACCATGGGATCAAGTCTTGTGAGGCAGCCAATACATGCTCATCGGGGAAAGTATCATCAATGTCAATCTTATCCCCTAACTCTCTCATAGCTTCATCCTCTAGACGAGACAAGTGATCAGCAACTTGATTTTCAGTTCCTTTTCTATCCATCACTTCAAAGTCAAATTCTTGTAGCAGTAATACCCAACGAATCAGCCTAGGTTTCGCATCCTTCTTTGCCATCAAATATCTCAATGCTGAGTGGTCAGTATGCACTATAACTCTAGCACCTAGCAAATAGGAGCGAAATTTCTCAAAAGCAAAGATTACTGCAAGGAGTTCTTGCTCGGTTACTGTGTAGTTCTTCTGGGCTTCATTTAGGGCTTTACTAGCATAGTAAATGGGGTGAAGGATTTTGTTATTTCTCTGTCCCAATACTACACCAAGAGCAACCCCACTAGCATCGCACATCACCTCAAATGGACTGTTCTAATCCGGAGAAATAATGATAGGCGCAGACACCAATTTTTCTTTTACCTCATTGAATGCTTTAAGAGAGGATTCATCAAAACAAAATTTACAATCTTTCTCCAGCAGTTTGCACAATGGATGTGCAATCTTTGAAAAGTCTTTGATGAATCTCCGGTAAAAACCTGCATGCCCAAGAAAGCGTCTCACACCTTTCATAGAGATCGGTGGGGGAAGTCTCTCTATTACCTCGACTTTAGCTCGATCAACCTCTATGCCCTTTTCTGAAATGCGATGACCCAAAACAATACCCTATTTCACTAAATCGCAGTCTTCACATTTCTTAAGGACCTCAGATAAATTGGTCAAACACCGCTCAAATGAATCACCAACCACAGAAAAATCATCCATAAAAACTTCTATAGTATCCTCCACCATGTCAGAAAATATTGACATCATACATCTCTGAAATGTGGCGGGTGCATTGCACAACCCAAACGGCATTCTTCTGAATGCAAAGGTCCCATATGGACAAGTAAAAGTTGTTTTCTCTTGATCTTCTAGTGTAATAGAAATCTGATTATACCCCGAGTATCCATCAAGAAAACAGTACCACCCTTTTCCGGCAAGTCTATCCAACATCTGATCCATGAAGGGCATGGGAAAATGGTCTTTTTCAGTCCATGAGTTCAGTTTACGATAATCCATACACACCCTCCATCCAGTAACCGGTCTCATTGGAACAAGTTCATTCTTTTCGTTGGGGACCACAGTCATTCCCCCTTTCTTAGGTACACACTGAACCGGGCATACCCAACTACTATCGGCGATTGGGTAGATTACTCCGGCATCCAACCACTTAATGATTTCCTTCTTCACGACCTCTTGCATAGGAGGATTTAAGCGTCTCTGGTGCTCAATACTCGGCTTATGATCAGGCATGAGTTGGATTTTATGAGAGCAAATACCAAGGGGGATCCCAATAATGTCCGCAATAGTCCACCCAATAGCTCTTTTGAACCTTTTTAGCACTTTCACCAAACTCTCAACTTGTTGTTCATTCAGGTCTGATGCAATGATTACCGGCAAAGTGTCACCATTTCCTAAGAATTCATACCTGAGATGAGGTGGGAGAGCTTTTAGTTCTAATTTGGGAGCCTCCTCTATAGATGGTTTCGCGGTGGGGACTCGCGATTCTTCATATCTAGCTCATATTTCTTCGGTTTAAACAGAACATCACCTCGGTCAAGAGCCGCGACTAATGACTCATACTCTTCAATGCAATCGCTATCAAAATTCATTATCACTGCCGCTAATGCTTCTACACCTAGACGTTCTTCTATTTGTGTCTCCGATGTCTCACCCATGTTGTAGGATATAGCAGATACCGATTGGAGCTCACCACTCTGCCTCATGGACCTACAAATGTTAAAGGTCACTTCCTCATTGTTCAATCGAAATTTCATCTGCCCCTTTTCCATGTCTACTAAGGCTCTTCCTATAGCAAGGAATGGCCTCCCAAGAATAATGGGCACTTCAAAATCGACTTCACAATCAAGAATAACAAAATCTGCCGGAAATATGAACGACTCCACATTTATTAGCACATCGTGGAGTATCCCTATAGGCCTTTTTACTATTCGATCAGCCATCAGTAGCTGCATCGCAGTGGGCTTTGGATCACCCAAACCCAACTTCTTGTAAATCGAGAGGGGCATGAGATTTATGCTTGCCCCCAGATCACATAATGTTTTCGCAAAATGTAATAGCCCGATTGTACAAGGAATAGTGAACGTACCCGGATCTTCTTTCTTTTGTACCAGAGATCTTGTAGCAATAGCACTACAATGCTGCATTCTATCATCATCCTCAAAAGTGACCGATCTTTTCTTTGTAACCAGATCTTTCATAAACTTGGCGTAACCGAGCATTTGTTCTAAAGCTTCTACCAAAGGGACATTGATAGAAAGTTACTTCAACATTGTTATAAAACGCCGATATTTACCATCCTCGGTCTTTTTCCATAATCTTTGAGGAAATGGGGGTGGTGGCCTAGGCATGGGAGTTACCTTTTTAGGCACTTCAGCATCATTTACAGTGTTATCCTCTAATTCACCCTCAACATCTATCACTTTATCAGTATCTTTTGTCACCTTTTCCTCATTAGACGGCATAGGTGGGTCAATGGTTTGCTTGCGACCGCGAGTAGTAATTGCCATACAATGTCCATCATTTTTCGGATTTTGGACAGTGTTGCTAGGAAGAGTGCCCGGTTACCGTGTGTTCACAGTCGCAGATAATTGGGCCAATTGTAACTCAAGTTGCTTAATCGATATTGCATGTGTATCGACTTTCTGCCCAATACCCGCTAAATCATTCCTCAACTGTTTATTGTGCTCATCACTAGCATCGAACCTCCTCATCATTTTGTGCAACATATCCACAACTCGCGCCATACTATCTCCACCATCCCTAGGAGTAACTTCACGATTTTGAGAATGGACATAGGGCCCATTCCTATCATTTCTGTTACCGTAGTTACCCCTGTTGAAGTTTTTGTCGCGGTTATAGTTTCCATCTCTGACATAATGACCCTCACGGTTGTAGTTACCATAGATCCGACCTTGGTTCGCTTGACCTTGGCGCCAATTATCCTGATTTGAGCCTTGGGCGCTCGGTCGGAAACCCCCCGTCTGCTCATTTACTGCATAGGAGTCCTCCACATAATAGCATTCATCATTAGGAGGTGGTGGTTTTGATAATTAGTTGACTGCATTTATCTTTTCTGCACCCCCAGTGACATATTTTAGTACCAACCCAACCTCAGTTCTCATCTGAGCCATTTCTTCACGAATCTCATCTGTGGCTGGGTTGTGAGTGGACTGCACTGCGAAGGTGTTTCTCCCTGTATCAGACTTCCTAGTACTCCAAGCTTTGTTATTTCTTGAGATTTTCTCTATTTTTTCAGCAATCTCAGGATAAGGACACTCCCCATAAGATCCACCTGCTATAGTGTCCAACACTGCTTTATTGTTATCATCCTGTCCCCGATAGAAGTATTCCTTCAGTGACTCATCATCTATACGGTGATTTGGAACACTTCTCAAGAATGAGGTGAATCTATCCCAAGAACTACTAACTGACTCTCCTGGTAGTGCCACAAAGTTGTTCACTCTGTCTTTGTGGTTTAGTTTCTTGGAGACCGGATAGTAGCGTGCTAAGAAAACATCCCTTAGTTGGTTCCAAGTGAAGATTGAGTTGTATAGGAGCTCAGTGAACCATATAACAGCCTCTCCCGTCAGTGAGAGAGGAAACACTCTGAGCCCTATTACATCTAGATCCAAATCAGGCCTCCCTACACAGCTTTTACACACTGCCCTTACCTTAGCTATATGGGCATGTGGATCCTCAGAAGGTAGCCCTGAAAACAAACCTCTGGCAGTGAGCATTTGCATCAGACTACTAGTTACCACAAAAGTGTGGCCTGTGGGTAGAGGAGGCAAAACCAGTGGCCCATCCGAATCTGCTATGTTATCATAGCCTCTGTAGTATGCTTGGGGCCGTGGAGCGGGATTCTGTCCCCTCTGTTGATGTTCACCCGGAGCATCGGGTAACATCTGACCATGAACATCAACCGGAGCTGGGATGTTCTGGTTCGGATCCTCATCATTTATTCCCAAATTACGATTCATATTGCGCAGTGTACGCTCTAACTCGTGATCGTAGGGAAACAAGGGTTCTCTTCCTCTCCGTGTATTTGGCATACAAGGAGGATAGTTCTGAAAA
>NC_028645.1:10956844-10986614 GCF_001406875.1 Solanum pennellii
GGGGTTTCTATTTCTAAATGAATGAAAATAACAAACGAAATTGAAAGAGACACTTAACAGCTTTGAATGTTGGAATTTAATCAATTAATGAAAGAAACTAGGGTTTACGTGTTCCCCACAGGTTCATAACTTGATAATTCTAACTATAACAATTCTTTCCTATTATCTTGCATGCAAAGTGATAAGTTATGTATTTCTAAATCCTTGGTCCGGCATCTAGAAAATCTCACTCCGCACCTTGGTCCGGCTACGTGTGTTGCTTTCCTAACCCTTATCTTTACCTCATATTAAGCATCGTATTCGATATTTGCCTAAGTTATTACCTCGTACCAATCAATACTAGCCTATTAGATAGTATACACTAAATCTATGTTAATAATTCTTTTCCTATTATCTACCTCCTTGGTCCGGCAAGTAGCATTAAGGTGAGTTCTAACGTTGGCCATCCGTTAAAAAGACTTCTAAGCGAAAGAATTATTAATACATGCAAGACACTATTCTAGAATTGTTATTTTAGTTAGGTTTTATCTCATTATTTGCCTATGGTTCCCACAACCCTAGTTATGGAGTTTAGTTACCCATAGTCATAATCACAATATTCAAATATATTATATAAGAATTCATGTACTTACTTCAATGAGAAAGAGTAAAATCCGAAAGTTTTCTTGATTAATCACCAAAAATCACCAACAATCACTTGCAAGAATCTCAAAGTAATCAAGAATGTCTAACAATGGTCTAGAGTCTAACTATGCGGAGTCTAACGTCTAATCTAATAATACCGAGTCTAACAATACAGAGTCTAACCTCAAAAACGAGGTTTTTCGAACTATTTATAAAAAATAAAAACCTAATTAAACAAGGACTCTATTTGCTGGAAATCTGCCAAAACGCGACTGGGTCGACGGATCGTCATGGTCACGACGGACCGTCATTGACTCCGTCGTCCGATACTTGTGCAATTTCTTCTGCTGCTCTCTTCGTTACCCTCGACGGCAAGTATGACGGACCGTCATAGGCACAACGGTCCGTCGAGGGTCTTCGTTCCAAAACACTTCAACTCTTGGAATCTGGGTACTGGGATTACTTCTCTGAACTTCATGACGAACCTGCAGGACGGACCGTCATAGACCGACGGACCGTCACAAGCTGCGTAACCCCACACTTGGTCAGACTTCCCCATCTTCCTTCAGCAGCTGCACTACGCTGCCACCTACGGACCGTCACAGGCACGACGGACCGTCATAAGCTCCGTAGGTGGTCTCTTCTGCATTTCTTCGCTCAAAATCTCCGCATTCATCTTTGGACAGATTTCCTGCAAAACAAAGAGAAACTTATATAAAAATTAGCACAAAAAGGCTTTTGGACACACTAAACTTTAAGGAAAAGTATCAATAATACCGTGAAACCACGGTATATCAGACGTATTGGGAATGGAAAAACAACAAGAGTTTATGATGATCGATGGCTCCTTAAAAAGAATTCAAGTTATGTTGAAAGCTCTAACTTTCTTGGAAGAGTTAGTTTGCTTGTGGCATATCTTATGAAACAAGGTGCGAATGAATGGGACTTGGATTTGTTATATGCTCTCTACGATGAAGTTGATATGGAGGGCTACTAGACAAATTCTGTTGAATATTAGGCCTCGCAAAGATACTTGGATGTGGAAATTGGACAACAAAGGATTATACTCTATGAAAAGTAGGTATCGTCTCCTTTATAATCAACACATAGCACCCAACTGCAGGACCAACAACTTTGGAAATTCATCTGGAGTATATTATTGCCGCCTAAGGTGCTTATCTGGAGAGCTTTGAGAAATATTTTACCTACGTGTGAGAGACTTTATAAGAGAAAATGTGTAGCTAGTCCAATTTGACCTTGATGTTTGCAAGCGTCAAAAATTGTGAAACATTGCTTGGTAGGTTATCAATTTGCAAAACAATATTGGATTTAATCAAAGTTTGGTTGGCAGGATGTACTAGGAGACTTTGTGGCATGGTTTGAAGAGCAAAGAAAGAGCAATGCAAAAATAAAAATGAAGGGAGCAGTCATGATTTCGCGGAGCTTATGGAAAGCAAGAAATAAATTGTGTTGGAATAATAAACAAAGTGTGCCCTCTGCCACTTTGTACCGTGTGAAGAAGGAGTTGGAGGACTGGAGTAACGCCAATTCGGGAGCCGAGATGACTGTTGTTGCTTGACACAATTAAATGTAATCACTACAACAAATATGATATATAGCTACGAAATTATTAGCTACGACATCGAATTCGTCACTAATTATTCACTTTTAGTGACTAAATTTACTTTTCGTGCTTAAATATATGACACATACTTTTAGTGACGAAACATAAGAATTCACAGCAAAGTTTTGTCCACTAAAGTTTCCCATTTTGTTAACTAGTGTTATTCACGAATTTAAAGTTATCAGTGACAACCCATCAGCTTGTTGGGGAATCGACTATCAGAGTTTGCTTCTTTCAAACTGAGCTTGATTAGCTTCTTCATTCTCACCTTCAAAATTCACATTATCAGTTTGAACTGCATCATCTTTGTTCAGCATTGTCTAGAGGACCAGGTCCCTCATCAGGTTCATCATCTGCATCATCTTCTTTGATATTGTTGGATTCATAAAGAGGATGTTCTTCAGCAAACTCACTATTTAAACCATCTCTTTGATTCTGAAGCAACTCTTCTATCTCAAAAACTTCTTTCCTTGCAACTTCTAAAATTTTCTAGACTCATCAATAAACACATGACCATTTTTAGTATATCCCTGATAAGCCTTGCTGAAGGAAGAGTGTACCACAATTATTCTTTTATTAATGTTGAGATCAAACTTCTCATTATCATCATTTTGGTCACAAACATGTACCATTGATCACTTCAATCGAAAGTTTCTTGAAGGATTCAAAGTCTGCATATTTCACCTGAAGGAGGTCTGATCTACTTCTCCTTAACATCATTATCACAACCTTTGTCATTTGCAAATATTATTTTATGCAGACTGGACCAGGTCCCCTGACACAGGTTTGTGCAGCAAAGCAACACTCATGAGCACGTATCCTTAATCATACCTCAACATTCATACCTTGAGCATTAAGTTTAGTGAGACTATCACAATGAGAAGTAAACAGATCAGCAATATACATGTTCTTGCATCTCTTTTCTATCAAAATCATCGCCCGAGAGAGCAAGTTTGTGAAAAAACAGTTATCTGATAAGAGCTTAGCTTCATTTCATTCATCACAAATCTATACCAATAGTGTAGTGTTTCTTGCCATTCGCCAAAAGAGACACCTCCACCTTGAAGTGTCTTGAGAGAGAGGAAGTTTTGTAACCTTCTTAGTCATGTGTTTTGAGCAACTGCTATTTATAAACAAACACTGACTGCTTCCTCTCTTCTGCACCAGAATTACTTGTTAGACTTAGGAACCCACTTCAAACAGAGTTCCTAATAACTGTCAAAAGACTTAACAAGAAACCTTCCTGTCCAAGGGGGCAAAGTGTTCTCGCTAAAACGATAGCGAGGACCAGGTCCCTTGCGCTCCGTTTCCACATTTCTGTCGGATCTGACAAATTTAGCATGAAGACCAGGTCCCCTTTCTTTCTTTTCTTGATTATTTTCAGATCGGACAAACTTCACATGTCTTTCTTTATCTCTTTTCAGCTGTTTGGAATAATTTGACGAACTTCCTTCAAATTTTTCAAAAATTGGACAATCTTTCTTATGATTTCCATCTCGACAACAATTCTCAGACAACAAATTGTCAGCATCAGGAACACTTTTGCTTCGAGGATTGTAGGAGGATTTTATCTTGTCACAGCCTAACCCTCTTCTACTGTTGTTGTCTTGACCAATCATATTTGTAAGAATCTTAGAGGAATTGGTCCATTTGAGAGATTTTTTCAGTTCCTCTTTTACACGGACCAGGTCCCTCTCTAACTCAAGATTTCTTTCTAATGCAATTTTGGTCTTCATTTCAGCAGTGTGCAGCTTATTCTCAAGCTCCAGCTGCAAGCTGCTTGCCTCATTCTTTCCATTAAAAGTTTTATTAGTTACCCCTTTCATCTTTTTCTTCAGTTCTAGATTTTCAGCTTCTAGAAAAAGCATTTGACTTTTAGTATCAGATATTTGGACAACTAATTCAATGTTTTCATCTTGAGAGATATCTAGACTGTTGCTTATGGGATCCTTCTCACTTGTCAGCTCATTTATCAAATCAAGTAATACAACTGCTAGCTTTCTCAACTTGCTAGTAGAAAAGGTATTCAAGTTTTGCTTGAAATAAGATAGAGTTACCTTTTCATCAGCATCTTTCTTGTTTGACTTTGTCATGAAATCATTATCTGTGTGTTCAGAATCATCTGAATCACTTGAGGATTTTTTCCATGCAGCCATATCCCTTTTTAATGTCCTGAATAAGTCTTCTCTTCTGCTTATCTTGGGACGGACCAGGTCCCCCTCATTGTCTTTACCTTTTACACTCTTGACATAATTTTCTTTATTCTGATCAGTCTCATCAATCATATCAGTCTTTTTTTATTTTTCCTTCAGAATGAGACACTCCCTTTTTTTATGCAACTCATGAGCTTGAAGAAGCTCAAATAGTGTATTTGGAGTCGCCTCTTCAGGCCCCTTTGTCTCTTCAGCTAACACACATTCATTTATCCAAGATCTGGGAAGAGTTTCCAGTATCTTAGAGACTTGTTTGCACACCGGGATAGGTTCATCAAGAAACATGAGCTCATTGGTTATAGTGGAGAATCTTGTCTGAATTTCATGAACTGGTTCACCTTCCTCCACGGTGAAACCTTCAAACTGCAGTAAAGAAATCTAGCTTAGATTTCCTTGTTTCCTCAGTACCTTCAAAGGTATTTCTCAGGAGATCCCAAATTTCTTTGGCTGATTCACGTGAAGAGATCAAATCATAATCTTTCATTCCAATGCCACACATAAGCAACTTCTTGGCTTTGTAATTTTTTTCGAACTAGTTGCTTGTCAGAGTCATTATATTGTTGTCTAGTTTTGGGAATGACTCTTGTGACCTCTCCATCTTTAACCTCCATAGTTGGCACATAAGGACCTTTACATATGGCGTCCCATACTTCACTGTCCTCAGCCATGAGATAGTCTCTCATCCGAATCTTCCAATATTTGTAGAGCTTATCATCAAAAAGAGGAGGTCTTGTGGGAGACAAATTTCTTTGTTTATTCAGTAGTGACGCCATTTCTCGCAGGAACTTCTCTCTTGGTGTTAACCAGATAGAGAGCACCCGCTCTGATGCCACTTGTTGGAATGTGTGCGACCACTACCAGTCAACGGACCAGGTCCCTTGACACAGCAAGAACAGTGCGGAAGATTAAACAATATAAAGAACACAACACAAGCAGTTTACGTGGAAACCTCCGTGCTCAAGGGAGTAAAACCACGACCTGTTGCATAGGATTTACAACCGTCTTCACTAATCTTCTCAAGCAAAAGCGAACCCGGTTACAATCAATGTGAGAAAAAGTTATTAATCTCACGATCAAGTAACCTACCTATTACTTGAAGAGCCTAAGCGGATACAACACCGCCCACAAAACCACCTAACTCTAGATGACTTAGAATTTGACTAAGCAACAAACCAATGTTGCCCACTAAATCAGTTAGCCTTAACTGATTTAGACTTTTACAAACCCAAAACAAATATCTGAATCCTTTATAGATTAGGAACAGATTTACAATGTAAGTACATAGACACAAAGCTCTAAATACAACAAAGATTCTTCTTTACTCTATCAGGTCCTTCTGTTGAGTTGAGCAATGTTCTTCCTTGAAGATGGCCTTCTGTTCAAGCTTGTGAATTTTCAGAGAAAATCCAAGTTTAATTTGCCAAGTCTTGAATTTGTGTTTGTTGGAAAGAGATAATATAATTTCCCACAAATTCTTTGAAGTCATCCCATTGGCTGAAGGCCTGCTGTTGGAAAAGCTGTGCACCTACCGCATCAGAGATGACAGCTTTTCTGACAGCTGTCTTTTCGTCCTTTTCACGTCGCAGTCTTGCCGGTACCAGGTCCCTTGCTTGCGGGAACTAGGTCCCTTGCAAACTTCTATATGAGTTCTTGAAAAGGCTTGCTGGCTGACTTCCTTCTTTGGATGAATGAATATAATATGGTGTTTGTCATGCTAAAAGTATCAAACATAAAGAGTTATTATCCATTGGACAAACACCCTCCTCCATTCTGATTGGTGTAGTACACTGACGCCTTACCAACCTCTGACGTGACAGCTTTACAGCTGTAACCAATTATGTATCTGATGGAGGAAACTCTGCCCGGTACCAGGTCCCTGCATTTGTGAGATACTGAAACATACAATCTCGTCCGCTCTTCTTATTGGTGTAGGATACTGCACTTTTCACCTACCACCTGACATGACAGCTTTTATGATTGTACCCCATTTGTATCTGGACAAGAGCACTCTGCCAGGAACCAGGTCCCCGCATTTGTGAGGATCATCAAAACACCTAGAATATAACATTTAGGAATTTCATCACGAGCACAAAGCAACTAGATTATGGTGTTCTCAACACCAAATATTAAAACGTGTGTATCTTTTGTGTCACACCTAACAATACGTCATACGACATTCATACTCACAAGGTCTTCTAACACTCTCGAGCTTCACAATACATAGAACGTTACTTTAATTGAAAAAAAAGACATAACATGACAACTTATAAACTGAAGTGGCAATAAATAGCTCACTTTTAATTATTGACAAAAAAGGATTTTAAATATATATTTGACATCGAAAAGTCATGTTTTTTGAAAAGCTTTAAGAAAATTAGATTTTTCTCTCACCCATTACCTATTTTATTACTTTGTTGTTCCTATTTTTTCTGTTAACCATTTTAAAGTAGTGTTCTTTCTTTTCTTGTCACTTTTTTCTCTTTTTAAATATCTCGATATTTTCTATTCTTTTTTTTTCTTATTTTCTTTTCAGCTCCTTAATTTCGTCTATTTAATTATGCAAGACATAATTGTATATTCATCCATTGTTCTGTCATAAATCTCTCTTTCATGTATACTCTCAAATGTTTTTTAGCCCAAATCATTCGAAATTTCGGGATTTGTGAAATTGAAGTTTTTCAACTCTTCTGAGCAATAGTTCTAATTGTAGATTTTGATTTTTGGGTATAAATTCTATGGTTAAGAAAGGTTCACATAAATTTTTATAAGAATCAATATGATGATCTCGATTTTTATAATCTCCACCAACAACTTCAAATTTTAGCCATGTAAATACACTTCAATCAATATATACCAATATTGATCTAAACAAATATATATAATTTGTTAGGTAAATACGAGACTGATGGATATAAAAATGAGTGCAGATAGTTACAATATACATAAATGTGTACAACTTGTAAATAAATGAATTCAAATCATGTATACATAATCAACAATATAAGTATAAAATTATTATAAATTCATAAATATTCTTTGAATGAAAGATTATGTATACAAATAGAGCTAATTGATTCATTAGTTAACTAAAATTATCACAAAATTACAGAAACTATTTTTTTACGAGATACATAATGTATACATAACTATTTTTTCAGAATAATTAATACCTTGACAAAAACTCATTTTCCTTATAAATTGACCTTCTATTAGTATAATTACAGTAACGCCCTCTCCAATCTTATGTATACTCGTATTCTCGTATTGTTTTATATTAACATCGATATCGAAGCTTCATCAATTTTATAATGAAATTTAAAGAAATTAATAGATGTAGCGCCATTTAAATAATTTAATATCAATTAAACGAATCTATTGAAATAAATATTTTTTCAATTTGATGTACATGTGTGCTCCCATAGTATTGTGTATCAATATGAGTGTTGAATGTTATTAGTCTAAATGAAATTCAAAAAAAATGATGAAAGTATCGACATTAGATGAGTTGAAATCTATTTAAATCAATCAAAATCAATATCTATTGTAATAACCACCCCATCCATTAAATAAACAAAATAATTTTGACCATCTCATTTCTTCCCTGTGATAAATCAAAACTATTAATGTTATTTATTTTGTCTTTTTTTTTGTTGAAGTGCGTTGATTTTTTTTGGATACACTAATTTTGAAATGGTAAATTTCATGAGAACTTAATGGTCATCTTTAACAAGAGTTATAAGGAAAATTCCTTTTGGCAAGAAAATTTGATAACAATTTGACCAGAATGATATTTTATCTGTATTATTTTTATATTTCTAAATATTTTTACCCTTTTAACTTTAATACTTTTCATTAAAAACAAGAAAAAATTAGTCTATTTTAAAATAAAAAATATTTGTTTTAAAATTATTGAATTGTGGATGTTTCTTTTCATCAAAAACATGACGTAATGAACCTATTTAATGTAAGACTTAATGTTGTGCTAACGTATTTGGCTAAAGGATGTAAAAGGGTGTTTTCGAAATCCTATAAAAGGGTAGTCTTTTCACCCTTATGAAATACACTTGAAGAACTGAAACAGTATTCTCCACTCTATACTTCCATCAACATTTGTCTACCACTATTGTTTGTGTATTCTTGTATTTTCCTCTCGTTTTACAACACGTTATCAGCACGAGTCTCTAACCAATTAAGGCCTACTTAATTCATAATTAACTTTTTTTCCTAAACGTTAATCGTTTTTCTTTCCAAGTCAGGTATACATTTATATGTTTATAACATATTTAACAGGACTTGCATAAAAATCTTTGATCCGTATTTTTATTACTGCATATATAACTTGCTTTAAGTATTATTATAATACTTTACTAGGCATAATAAACAATGCGTTTCAAGTTTATATTGTTATGTTATTTATTCTACTAATTTCTGACTCTAAATTTAATACAAAGCAATATGATAGCACGATAGTTACAATACACGTAAGTAATTTCTTGTTATACATTTTATGTGTCATAAAGAATATAATATTGTATTAAATACAACTTGAAATTATTACTTAACTTTGATATTAATTGAAACTAGTAATAAATACTTAAAACAAGCAGGAAATACATTTAACTCTTATTGTTTCAATGTTTCTTGAGTTTATATTTTTAATCTAACATTAATGTTCATGCATATAATGTATTTTATACTCACGATTTACTTTATTATTTAAAGTATTAATTTGTCATTTATAATAAACAAACCAACATCATAATACAAAATTATTTTATGATAGTTTTCAACATGTCGAATTTGTCAAAACTTGAATTGGTGGCACTTGACATTTCTGGAAAGAATTATTTGTCATGGGTACTTGATGCTAAAATTCACCTTACTGCTAATGGTCTTGGTGATAGTAAAATTGAAGGAAAATGACGTCAAGTCAGGATAAAGCGAAACTATGATTTTCTTCGTCATCATCTTGATGAAATCATGAAGGTTGAATTCCTAACAGTGAAAGATCCACTTGAATTGTGGATAGGTTTGAAAGGGAGGTATGACCACCTCAAGGAAATGGTATTGCCAAGGGCTCGTTAAGAGTGGATGCACTTACGATTTCAAGATTATAAAACCGTAATTAAGTATAATTCTGATGTATTTAGAATAACTTCCCGATTGAAATTATGTGGGAAAACAATAAAGATGAGGACATGTTGGAAAAGACACTAACTACTTTTCATGCCTCTAATATGATATTACATCAGCAATATCGTGAAAAAGGTTTTCAGAAATGTTATTTGTAGTTTTGATGATTTGACAAACTTAGGGACCTCATAAAGGTACCGGGTTTTCTACTTGAGTATTGCAGGTGTCTTGTTTGAAGTATTGCAGATGAAACAAACCCAGGGACCTAGTAGAGGTACCAGGCTCTCTTGAGAGTGAGCCAGTCGACTGCCAGCTGGAGATAGTACAGAAAGTAGGTGCACACTTCCCGATGGCGTCAGAAAGTGTGACCTTTCCAACCAATGGCAAGATGTTTAGGAAAGGGACTTGTCAATACAAAAGACACTTTCCTAAACACTTTTTGGTAGTTTTTGCAACTTGATAAACACTTTTCAAGAACTCTTGCAAAGGCTAACAAAAAGGAAAAAGGCAGAATCATTCCTCGAACAACAGCAACATCTGGAGCTTTTCGTCTAGTTGTTTTAGGAATTTATTCTCTTGTTCTTAAATTGTAAACCACTCCTAAATCTATAAAGGAATTGGTGTGTTGAGTTAAAAGTCTAGGTTGTCCAGGTGGGATTGCTTAGTGGGTAGATTGTTTTTCTACTTTGGCTTGTTGAGCAATAGAGGTCTATTGCTTAACGGTAAGATTGATAACTCTTTCTTACATTTGGTGTAATCGTGTTTCGCTTTTGCTTTTGAAGATTAGTGAAAACGATTGAAAATCCTGTGAGACAGGTCGTGGTTTTACTCCCTTAAGCAAGGAGGTTTCCACGTAAAATCATTGTGTTGATTTTACTGCATTCAACTTTCTGGTAATTTTCTGAGTTGAAGTAAGGGACCTGGTCCATTACTTGTTAAGTGAAAGCTTACATTCTATCAAGTGGTATCAGAGCAGGCACTACCTATTTGGTTAACACCAAGGAAGTGATTTTGTTCTAAGAATGGCAGCTCCACTTAACCTCGAAGAAGGTCAGTCATCACACAGACCTCCTCGTTTCAATGGACACTTCTACAGTTGGTGGAAAGTTAGAATGCATGACTATCTCATGGCTGAAGATAGCGAGTTATGGGATATTATATTAGATGGACCCTTTGTTCCCATGATGGAAGAAAAAGATGGAGAAAAGACCATTACTGTTCCAAAGCCCAGGCAGAAATATGATGAAGCTGACAGGAAAAAGATTGAAAAGGGTTTCAGAGCTAAAACTCTTCTGGTCTGTGGGATAGGACCTGATGAGTACAACAGAGTGTCAGCCTGTGAGTCTGCTAAAGAGATTTGGGATAGCTTGTTGACGGCTCATGAAGGAACTGAACAAGTCAAAGAATCCAAGATTGACATGCTCACTTCACGATATGAAAACTTCAAAATGAAGGAAGGTGAAACAATACATGAGATGTTCACCAAGTTCTCTTCCATTACAAATGAGCTGAAAAGTCTGGGTGAACCCATAAGCATGACCAAACAAGTCAGAAAAGTGCTTCGAATTCTTCCAAAGTCTTGGGAGAGCAAAGTTGATGCCATTACAGAAGCCAAGGACTTGAAAGTGCTGACCATGGATGCGTTGATTGGAAATCTTAAAACACATGAGATGAATCGAAGCTATGATTTGTCAAAAAAGGAAGTCAAGAAGGACAAGTCTCTGATGTTAAAGTATAAATCAGAAGAAGATTCAAGTGATGATGATGATATGGCATATCTCATCAGTAGATTCCAAAAGGTTGTGAGAAAAAACAAAATGTATAAAAAGGGAACTAATGGGACTCGAAATACTGCTCAAGGTGATACTTGCTACAAGTGTGGAAAATCTGGGCACTTCATCAGAGAGTGTCCTTTGCTCAAGACTGAAAACAAGGAACATCAAAAGCACAGGGGTGACAAAGAAAACAGAAGGGACCTGGTACTTGGAAACAGAGATCGTAAAGCTGCTGCTGATATGGTTGTAAAAAGGGCTCTTGCTGCATGGGGGGATTCTTCAAGTGATTCAGAAGATCCTGATGAGTCAAAAGATGTGTCTATGGTTGCTGTGCATGAGGAGGAAACTGTCTTCAATGAAATGTTTGCTCTCATGGCACACACAGAAAATGAAGAAGAGAACAATCAGGTAACTCTTCTTGACATGAAAATTGACTTGGACAAATATTCTCTTAAGAAATTAAGAACCTTGTCAAAAGTCATGTTAGATTCTGTGATAGAGCTAACATCTGAAAGAGATGCCATTAATGCTGAACTTGAAATTCTTTCTGAAAACAAAGTTCAACTTGAAGAGACAATGGCAAAAATGGTGTCTCTAGAGTTAAATAATTCTGAACTTAAGTATCAGTTGAGTGAGCTTACTGAAAAGGCTGAAAAACTAAATGGAGAGCCAAATAGCTTGCAAGCTGAAATTGAGGAAAAATTGAAAAACTCTGAGACAAATCTCAGATTGTCACTTGAAAAGAATAACAAATTAGAACAGGATGTTGTTAAACTTAAGGAGGAACTTGAAAATTCTCTTAAGTGGACCAAATCATCAAAGTTATTGTCAAATGTGACAAGTCAGAGTAATTTCAATAAGAAAGGACTAGGAAGTCTAAACATAAGTCCTCCTTATAATCCTCACAGTAAGTATGTGTTTGTGTCTGATAATCTGTTGTGTCTGCATTGTGGAAAAAATGGACATTTGAAAAAAGAGTGTGTCAGCTGGAAAAACTCTCGTGAAAGATACTCTAATTATGCTGAAAGACAGAATGTACCAAATAAGAGACCTGGTCCTACAGAATCTGTCCCAACTCACAGATTTTCAAAGAAAAAATCTGTTCCTGCTCCTAGGTCCTTTGTTAGAAGGATTCAAAGTCTACCGTATTGGGCAAATTACAATCTGATCACTCCTTTGTCTGCCTACTGGGAACTCAAGCTGAAATGGGTTCCCAAGCTTAACAAGTGACTTTTGGTGCAGGTGAGTGAGAGGAGCAGCAGTCAGTGTTGGTATATGGATAGTGGCTGCTCTAAACATATGACTGGTGATGTAAATAACTTCCTCTCACTCAAGACCCTCCAAGGAGGAGGAGTCTCATTTGGCGATGGCAAGAAGGGGTACATTTTGGGAGTTGGGAAAGTGGGAAGATCTCTTGAAGATTCAATCGACAATGTTTACCATGTGGATGGTTTGAAGTACAGCTTGCTGAGTGTTTCACAAATCTGTGATAAAGGAAATGAAGTCAAGTTTACTTCTGAGAAATGCACTGTGGTGAGTTTAACTACAAACAAGGTAATTCTCACTGCACACAGAAGTAAAAATATGTATGTGGCAAACTTGGAAATCTCTCATGGAGATGACTTGACATGTCTCAGTGCTCAAAATGAAAATGCTGATCTCTGGCATCGTAGGCTGGGACATGTGAGTTCATCTTTATTGAATAAATTGATTTCAAAGGACCTGGTCCGAGGGTTGCCTAAGATGAAGTTTGCTGAAAATAAAATATGTGAAGCTTGTGTCAAAGGAAAGCAAATCAGATCATCTTTCAAGCCCAAGAATCAGGTAACATCATCAAGAACCTTAGAGTTGCTGCATATGGACCTGTGTGGACCCTTGAAGATTCAAAGCAGAAATGGCAAGAAGTATATTTTGGTGATTGTTGATGATTATTCAAGATACACCTGGACGAGATTTTTGAGATCAAAGGCAGATACAGCTGATGAGTTGGTGGTATTTTTCAAAATGATTCAAACCAAATTGAATCAAGTTGTCTGCAGTATTAGATCTGATCATGGGACAGAATTTGAAAACTCAACTCTCGATAGATTCTGTATGGAAAATGGTACAAGCCACAACTTCTCTGCTCCAAGAACTCCTCAACAAAATGGAGTAGTGGAGAGGAAGAACAGAACCTTGGTGAATATTGCCAGAACTATGATTATTGAATCAAATCTTCCTCAAAGTTTCTGGGCTGAAGCTGTTAACACAGCATGTCATGTTACCAACAGGTGTCTAATAAGAGCTGTGCTAAACAAGACTCCTTATGAACTACTCAACAACAAGAAGCCAATGCTGAATTACCTTAGAGCCTTTGGATGCAGATGTTTTGTGCTGAACAATGGGAAGGATGATCTGGGAAAATTTGATCCCAGAAGTGATGAAGGAGTATTTGTTGGATATTCTTCATCCAGCAAAGCCTACAGAATATTCAACAAGCGAACACAATGCATTGAAGAAAGCATTCATGTTGTTTTTGATGAAAATGGAAGCTTGAAGAGTGATGGATCAAATGATGATGATGATGTGCTAAAAATGCTAACATCCAAGAAGATTGAAGGCGCTCAAACTGATGCAGATCAACAACTGAAAAATGATTGTGAAGATCAGAATCACAGTCTACCTGAGGAAGATGCTGAGGTTGAACAGGATGATAGGGTACCTGGTACTACTCAAAACTCCAGCCAGAGTACATCAGAACCCCCAGAAGATGATGTCACTCCTGATGAAGAAGATCATGATGGTCTGCCAAATCAGTCTGCTGCAAGGTCAGGATGGAAGCATAGTTCATCACATCCTCTTGATAATCTCATTTCTCCCTTGAATTCTGGAATTCAAACTAGATCAAAAACAAGAAATCTAGTTGCATTCTCAGCATTCATATCATCCATTGAGCCTAAGAATGTTAAAGAAGCATTAAGTGATGCAGACTGGATCAACTCTATGCAAGAAGAACTTCATCAGTTTGAAAGAAGTAAGGTATGGTACCTGGTTCCTCGACCTGAAGGCAGAACAATAATAGGAACCAGGTGGGTATTCAGAAACAAACTTGATGAAAGTGGAGCTATTACTAGAAATAAATCCAGGCTGGTAGTGCAAGGATACAATCAAGAAGAAGGAATTGACTATGATGAGACTTTTGCACCGGTTGCCAGAATGGAAGCTATTAGAATCTTAATAGCTTTTGCTGCTTTTATGGGATTCAAGCTGTATCAAATGGATGTGAAGAGTGCATTTCTGAATGGAGATCTCAAGGAGGAAGTATATGTCAAGCAACCTCCTGGTTTTGAAGATACAGAGCTACCAAATCATGTGTTCAGATTAAACAAGGCACTATATGGTCTGAAACAAGCTCCAAGAGCATGGTATGAAAGGCTGTCAAAATTTCTGTTGAAGAATGATTTCAAAAGAGGCAAGATAGACAATACTTTGTTCTTATTAAAAAGGGAACAAGAATTGCTTATCATTCAAGTTTATGTGGATGACATAATTTTTGGAGCCACTTCAGAACACCTGTGTGAAGAATTCTCATCACTAATGGGAAGAGAGTTTGAAATGAGCATGATGGGTGAGCTGACATTTTTCTTGGGACTGCAAATCAAGCAATCATCAAATGGAATTTCAATATGCCAGGAGAAGTACATCAAAGAGCTTTTGAAGAAATTCAACATGTTTGATTCCAAACCTATTGACACTCCTATGGGAACAAATTCCAAGATGATAGTAGAAGAATCTGATCCCCTTGTGAATCAGACAATGTACAGAGGAATTATTGGCTCCCTGCTATATCTGACTGCTAGCAGACCTGATATTGTTTACAGTGTAGGAATGTGTGCCAGGTTTCAAGCATGTCCTCGTGATTCACACCTGAAGGCTGCAAAACGCATTCTCAGATACCTGAAGAAAACAGGGGACCTGGTTCTCTTTTATCCTGCAGGTGATACTTTTGATCTGGTTGGTTTTGCAGATGCTGATTTTGCAGGTTATCAAGTTGACAGGAAGAGCACCTCTGGAATGGCTCATTTCCTTGGATCTTCACTTATCTCTTGGGGCACTAAGAAGCAGAACTCTGTGGCTCTTTCAACTGCTGAAGCTGAATATGTAGCTGCTGCAGCTTGTTGTTCTCAGTTGCTGTGGATCAGGCAACACTTAGAAGATTTTGGAATCCACATTAAAGCAATCCCTCTAATGTGTGACAACACCAGTGCTGTGAGTATGGGAAAAAACCCAGTTCATCATAAGAGAACAAAGCACATTGATGTTAGACATCATTTTTTGAGAGATCATGTTGAGAAGGGAAATATTGTGCTCACATACTGTCCAACGGAGGAACAGATTGCAGACATCTTCACCAAGGCTCTCAGCAAGGACCAATTTGAGAGAAATCGGCTGAAGTTGGGGATGTTGATCTCCAAGTGATGTTTTTAGCTTCAAACAGAAATATTCCCTCGATGGTTAGAACTGTTGTGCAGGTATCCTTTGTGTGAATTTTAAATATTTGCTCAAGATCATTTTTGTACCTTTCGTAGGTATACCTTCAATAGGGATCTGCTCAGCAAAAAGAAGAGGTTAGAACAATTAAGGAATGAAGTTAAACTCTATCATGGTACCTGGTACCTGTCCAGGTTAGCATTTTACATTAAGTTTAAACTAAAAATTTTGACCGTTGAAAATGCCACGTGTCAGTCATCGGTTACTCTGACCGATCAGTCCAATCGTTTTTTCTCTCAAACGACGCGCCTAATCAATGGACCTGGCACCTTCTCACTTCTTTTAAAAAGGGGTCTTTTCTCCTGAAACTCTCATTCATCTTGAAACTTTATCTCTCTCATTTATCACAAAGACCTCTCACATTCAAAGGCAAATCTGTCTTCCTTCTCTCTTGCGTTCTTCCTGTATCGTAACCATGTCTTCCTCGTCATCTTCTTCGACGCAAATGCTGGGCACACTTGATGAAATTACACCTCTTGCCTTCTATTCTCCAACACCTGCTCCAGCCAGCACTCCTCTCCCACCCAGTCCCTCACAAAATGCTCCAGATAACCCGTTCTTCTCCATTGATCTAAACACTTCTACAGTACCTGGTACTTGTGAAGACATGTTGCCTGACAACATGTTTGAGGGAGATCTACCAAAACACAGGGCTTCAGAGTCAAATATTCTAGCAGCGAGTGAGGAACTCGTGATTGAGAGTCTTGCAATGATGAGGGAAGAGGCCAGAACAGAACACACTGTTGCTCTTGAAAGAGAAGAGGTAAGGCCTTCTCAACCCATTTTTGACAAAACCCCAGATTTAGGGCGGTATTCTTCTTCTTCTTCATCTGAATCTGCTAGTAAAGAAGAACCTTTAAAATGGAGGGTGGAGAGTAGAAAAGGGAAAGAAAAGGTTGTGGAGGAGGCTCCTAAGAGAAGACCTAATACAAGGTCTGCTGCACAGAAATTAATGGGGGATGCCTTGAAGGCAAGTGCACGATCTGCTGCCGCAGTCAGAAGTGCACGAACTTTCAAGGTATCACACTTTAAGATACCCAAAGAAAATTTGGTTGAGTTGTCTGGGGAAGAGGTTGAAAAGAAAAGTGACAAGAAGAAGTCAGAAAAGAAAAGAGAAGTGGTTACAAAGAAGGTTGAGAAGTCACAGTCAAAAGGGAAGAAAACTGAAAGGAAGAGAAAGCGGACACAGGGACCTGGTTCTCAAGCCCAGAAAAGTGAGAATGTCAACATGCAGGAAATAGTTGACAGTCTGAGGAACCAAGCAGTTCTTGCTGGTAGAGTGTTTGATATGGGGATTATCACTCTTCCAGGCATGGACTCTCTGCACGACATGGTGGAGATCCAGTCTTGGTTGCACCTGTTCAACAAGCAATCCCCCATCCTCCATGAAGAAGAGGTCCGTGAGTTTTATTACAATGTTCAATTTCTGGAGGATGGGAGTCTCCTCACACGTGTGAACGATATTGCCATTTCTTTAAATGAGGAGATGTTGGGCAAAATACTCAGAGTGCCTACTGAGGGGACCCGGTCCGTGCAGGAGAAAACTTGCTCTTCAGAATTTGCATCTCTGATTTCAAAGACTCCCACAACCAAGGTTGCTGGGATCTATAAGAAACTCATGAAGAGTGAGTATCAGCTGGTCTTCGAGTTCGTCAACAAAGTGGTTCTCCCTCGAACTGAAAAGAGAACACTTGCTACTGCTGCTGACTTGTACATCATGGAGATGCTGTGCAGCTTTGAGGCTCTGAGTCTTCCTGGTCTTATGATTGAACACATTCACAAGACAGTTATCGAGAGGAAAGGAGTACATGGAATGGGATATGGATACTTTCTCACTAAAGTATTCACACACTTTCAGATTCCTCTTGGTATTGGAAAGGTGGGGACAGTCAAGCAGACCATCTCTGAGCACACCTTGGTTGAATGTGAGTGCATTGAAGGCAGAGGCTTGCCAAAAAGCAAAATGGCACAACTTCTTGCGGACCTGGATAAGCTTAAACATGAGACTGAGGAACTCACTGTGCGTTTGAGTGGTAAAGAGGCTGAAATTGCTGTACTCAAGGCAGAGCTTCTTACTGCACAAACTGAGGGACCTGGTTCTTCAGCTGCACAAGCTCTGGAGAAAGAGAACAAGGAGTTGAGGGCGAAGATAACTGCCCTGCAAGAAAAGGCCATCCAGGATAATGATGCTGCCAATGCACGACTCACTCTTGTTATCCAGTCCCTATCCAAGACCCCTCCCTCTTCCTAAACCTGTCAATCAATCCCTCCTTGTGTTTTTTTTTTGTGTGGCAAATTCTCGTGTTAATGGATTTTTAGTTTGCTTTTAATGTATTATGTTATAATGGCTTGTTGGTTACTTTATTCCTTTGATGTTCTTCCCAGTTTCTTTTGTGAATGCTTGTCCTCTACTGTTTGATTGCTGATTAGCTCTGATCTTGTACAATATTTATGTTGACTCAATGGTTTACTGCATATCTTTTTTATGATGCCAAAAGGGGGAAGTAAACTGTAAGTAGCAAAATAAAAGGGAACATACATTAAGGGGGAACATGCATTAAAGGGGAATATTAAGAAAAAGGGGAATATGCAGAAAGGGGGAATACAATGTCAGGGGGAACGACTCTGGTGAAGATCTCAGATCATATCATTGTTTGTCATCATCAAAAAGGGGGAAAATGTTATTTGTAGTTTTGATGATTTGACAAACTTAGGGACCTCATAAAGGTACCGGGTTTTCTACTTGAGTATTGCAGGTGTCTTGTTTGAAGTATTGCAGATGAAACAAACCCAGGGACCTAGTAGAGGTACCAGGCTCTCTTGAGAGTGAGCCAGTCGACTGCCAGCTGGAGATAGTACAGAAAGTAGGTGCACACTTCCCGATGGCGTCAGAAAGTGTGACCTTTCCAACCAATGGCAAGATGTTTAGGAAAGGGACTTGTCAATACAAAAGACACTTTCCTAAACACTTTTTGGTAGTTTTTGCAACTTGATAAACACTTTTCAAGAACTCTTGCAAAGGCTAACAAAAGGAAAAAAGGCAGAATCATTCCTCGAACAACAGCAACATCTGGAGCTTTTCATCTAGTTGTTTTAGGAATTTATTCTCTTGTTCGTAAATTGTAAACCACTCCTAAATCTATAAAGGAATTGGTGTGTTGAGTTAAAAGTCTAGGTTGTCCAGGTGGGATTGCTTAGTGGGTAGATTGTTTTTCTACTTTGGCTTGTTGAGCAATAGAGGTCTATTGCTTAACGGTAAGATTGATAACTCTTTCTTACATTTGGTGTAATCGTGTTTCGCTTTTGCTTTTGAAGATTAGTGAAAACGATTGAAAATCCTGTGAGACAGGTCGTGGTTTTACTCCCTTAAGCAAGGAGGTTTCCACGTAAAATCATTGTGTTGATTTTACTGCATTCAACTTTCTGGTAATTTTCTGAGTTGAAGTAAGGGACCTGGTCCATTACTTGTTAAGTGAAAGCTTACATTCTATCAAGAAATACTCTGAACTGATCTCATGCCTTCTGGTGGCTGAGCGGCATAATGACCTTCTAATGAAAAATCACGAAGTCCGCGCAGCTGGAAGTGCTCTATTACCGGAAGCACACGCAGTTGAAGCACATGGCCACTCTAAAATAAGACAAAACAATCGGGGCCATGACAATGTGCGCGGGCGTGACAAAGGCAAAAGACGATATAACAATCGTCGAGGTGGTGATCATAACAAAAGGGAGAACAATATAGGTTCTCAAAATAATCCTTCTAAAGGAAAGGGAAATCGTTGTCATCGTTGTGGCCTTAAAGGTCACTGAAAAAATGAATGTCGGGCACCTGAGCATTTTGTCAGATTGTATCAAAAAAAAATTAAAAGGAAAGGAAATAAAGGTGGCGCCTACTCTTTTAAAGTCCTAGTAGAGTGACATTTGACTCTCAAAGATGATGTTCAGGTAGGATCTTCTCAAAAATATAATGAGAATGTTGAGGCAAAGTTAGCATTGAAAGATAATGATTTTGATGGGCTCGATGATATTATTCATCTGGAAGCTGAGGACTTCTGGCATTGACTATGAAGAGACTTATTCCCCTGTGGTATATGCAATTACCTTCAGGTATCTAATAAATATGACAGTTCATTAAAAGCTTGAATTGAGTTTAATGGATGTTTTCACGTCCTATTTGTATGGCTCGCTAGACCACAATATTTTTTATGAAAATCCCTAAAGCACTCAAAGTTTCTAAAGCATATAAAGATTCAAAAGAAAGTTGTTCAATGTAGCTTCTAAAATCCTTATATGGATTAGGCGAATGTGGTATAATCGTCTTAGCAAATATTTGCTAAAAGAAGGGTACAAGAATGACCCTATTTGTCCTTTTATTTTTATATGAAGGTCAAAATCTGAATTTGTGATAATATATGTTTATATTGATGACTTGAATATTATTGGAACTCCTAAAGAGCTTTCAATAGTTGTTGAGTGTTTGAAGAAAGAATTTGAAATGAAAGATCTTGGTAAGACAAAATTTTGTCTTGGCCTTCAGATTGAACATTTGACAAATGGAATATTTATCCATCAATCAACATATACTGAAAAGGTTTTGAAAAGATTTTACATGGATAAATCACACCCATTGAGTACCCCGATGGTTGTGAGATTGATATAAATAAAGATCCATTCCTCAAGAAAAGGATGAAGAGATTCTTGGTGATGAAACATCATATCTTAGTGCTATTGGGGCACTAATGTACCTTGCCAATAATACTCGGCATGATAAAGGTGTTAAACATATATTCAGATATCTTTAAGGAACAATTGATATGGGATTGTTGTATTCTAATGCATCCAAGTCAGAATTGATTGGTTATGCAGATGCTGGCTATTTGTCTGACCCAAATAAAGTCCGATCTCAGACAGGCTATGTATTCACATATGGAGGTACAACTATATCATGGTGTTCAATGAAGCAAACAATAGTTGCTACTTCTTCAAACAATACAGAGATAATAGTCATTCATGAAGTCAGTCGAGAGTGTGTATGATTGAGATCAATGTCTCAACACATTCTGCAATTATGCGGTCTTTCTGTGCAAACAAAGACTTCAACAATATTGTATGAAGATAATGCTGCTTGCATAGCTCAATTAAGGGAGAATATACCAAAGGAGACCGAACAAAACATATTTCACCTAAATTCTTTTTTACACATGATCTTTGACAAAATGGTGAAAAAAATGTTCAACAGATTCGTTCGAGTGATAATCTTGCATATTTATTCACTAAGGCATTGCCAACATCAACATTTGAGAAGCTAAGATACAAGATTGGAATGCGTCGTCTTCAAGATACCAATTAAGTTTTTCATCGGGGGGAGCAAATACGCATTGTACTCTTTTTTCCTTAGCCATGGTTTTGTCCCATTGGGTTTTTCTGGTAAGGTTTTTAATGAGGCAACACTCAAGGTGTATTACAAGATGTGTGTACTCTTTTTCCTTCATCAAGCTTTTTCCCACAGGGTTTTTCCTAGTAAGGTTTTAACGAGGCACAATAAAACTATTGAATTGTGGATGTTTCTTTTCATCAAAAACATAACGTAACGAACCTATTTAATGTAAGACTTAATGTTGTGCTAATGTATTTGGTTAAAAGATGTAAAAGGGTGTTTTCTAAATCCTATAAAAGGGTAGTCTTTTCACCCTTATGAAATACACTTGAAGAATTGAAATAGTATTCTCCATTCTATACTTCTATCAACATTTGTCTACCACTATTTTTTATGTATTCTTGTTTTTTCCTCTCGTTTTACAACGATATTATAATTTTTTAAATTTCTGACCAAATTTTTTAATCATTTAGCATTATATTAATACCATGAAAAAAAATCACGTCTTCATTATTTATGCTATTCATTAATAGTTGGTTTCGTAATGGAGGGAAACAATGCCTATTAATATGTCGAATTAATTTTGGGACAAGTTTTGCTAATATTTTATTTGTCTATTTAATGCTTAGTAATGTTGAGCAAAATGTTGTTAATAGTTATTACTAGTTGTCTATATATGTGATTTCCTTAACTTTAATATGTAAGTACCAGGTATTACAATTTAGGTAAATTATGTGGTTAAACAAAACATATACTCTAGTAATTAATTAGTTATTACTATTTGTGATCAAATTACATAGATTGAGGTTTTGAATTTGTATAATTTAAAATTTGTATAGTATGTAATTTTATATAGTAATATAATTTGTATAGTATTTAAAGTTCAGATATTTGTCTTTATTTAAATTCGTTATTTTAAGTTTATACAAAAAATATCTCAATTATACCAATATACCCACAAATTATATATACGAAACAAATTAATTATAACTACAACCCGTAAATATATAAATATAGCTATGAACATAATTATATTTATTATAGTAGCTATTTGTGAAAATTCCTCCGTTTACATTTTTGGGCTGCCTCTGATATAAAATTTCACTCAGCAGTCCACCAAAACATTGTTTCTTTCTGAGAATTAGCACAGACAAGACTTGTGAATAATTGAATAAGATAGCACATGGACATGTCTTGCCAATTTAAATAATAGGTAAATAAAGATTATATTATAGTTGTCTTACCTAGTGAACAAGGTAAGTTTTTTTAATACAACAAAATTAAAGCAATTCTGCTAATTCTCAATTATTAAAATAAAAATATAAGCACCAACATATAATTTTATATGCCATCATATATGTATTTCAGTAGTTCAACTATTTTATACCTTTAAAGATGTTAATTTGATGGGCATATCCCAATAATAAACAGTAAAAATGTTACTAATATAATGATTAAAAAGTTGGTCAACAGAAAATATTACTTTTTAAGTTTAACATTTTGAATAATTGAATCAGAACTTGTTTGATGATAAAAATTATTCACTTTTTAAGATTCTTTTTTTACTTTTTTAAAAAAAAAATAGTATTTAGCCATGAAAATTCAAATCCAGCTTGAAATTGTAGTTTAAACTTGCATTAACAACTTATAACATGTCTCCAACTAATAGTTTTCTTTTAAAAAATATATTTATGTTAATTCAACCGTGAACATTATTTCAAAAAAAATAAGAAATGACTAAACACAAATCTATTTTTAAATCTAACTCCATAAATTTTAATAGTCCTTAATACCAAACAGTGAATATAACTAATTCATATATTACTTATACATAAATTGAGAAATATTTTTTTTAAAATCACGTAATAACATATAAAATAAACACATACATTATTTTTAATATACATTATTTTTAATGCACTTTACCGATATCTACCTCCTATTAGAAAGATAATAAGTTGATCACCCATCTTTCAAACTGGATATTTGATAATAGGAAAACAGGAGCTTGGACCAATCTTCAATTTGGGCAAAGTTATATTTTTTATATTTTAATTTACCTAATTTACTTATTTTTAGTTAAATCCAAAGTAAATAATATATTTTTATATTTTGTAACAAATTAACTTTAAAATATTTATTTTATTTTTGATAAAATACTTTTTTTTTAAAAAATTATTTCAAGTTAGAATGCATCAAATACATTGATACAGACCAACAAAAGATATAGTAAATTTATTTTTAATTGGGAAAATGCACAAGTACCTTCAACCTCCAACCTATGTTCGAAATTTCAGAGACACACTTATACTAAATTAAGGTTCTATTACCCCTGAACTTATTTTATAAATAATTTCTACTCCTTTGCGGCCTACGTGGCACTATCTTGTGGGCCCAGCACGTGTTGATATTTTTTTCAAGCTAGTATCACGTAGATCGAAAAAGGATAGAAAATTATTTATAAAATAAATTTATGGGATTATATGACCTTAGTGTAGTATAAATGTGTCTATAAAACTTCGAGCATAGATTAGAGGGATACTTATACATTTTCTTTTTGATTAAAAGTTTCAAATTCAAATTTCTTTATAAAACGTTTTATCTCTAAGACTGGAATAGTAGGTTCATGAAAAAATTTGACTGACCATTTGAAAATTAGGAAGTTGTAGTGGGATACTAGCTTTGATGCCATCCATCATATCAATCAAAATCAAATCAAATCAAATACAGACTTTGGCGTACAATTTAAATAGAAATAAACAAGGTAATGTCAAATGTATATATGTGATTTGATTTGTATCTATACTAGCTCCTGACCATCATCACTACTCTACACACTGAAGAAAAAGTCTGCACTAAATATTTTTCATTCGTGATATTCAACTTTGTTTAACTCATTGCACCTACCTACAACCTATAGGTTATAAATCCAGATTTCCACATCTTTCTCTAGTTTTAAATTTGTTAGTATGTTTATGCCGGAAAAGAGTCAAAAATATCTTTAAACTATAAGAAAGGGTTTTAAAATATTTTTCATCCGTCATTTGGTTTAAAAATATCCTTCTGCTCATCTTTTTGGTCTAAAATTACTCTTCATTCATTTTTTTGGTTCACTTATACCCTTACAACTAACAACCCTCTCTTTTTAAAAAAAAATTATTTATTATGGATTATTTTCTTATTGATGAAATAAAAATGGGAAAATTGTATATAATAGCAAACTAATAACCTAAAATAAATGGAATAGCTAGGGTTTGATTTAATTGTGCTCCATAGCAAACGTTTGCAAAAAAATTGTCAGGCGTCTCTCTCCCAAATATCTCGCTCGCCACTTTCCTCCAATCTCTCACTCGCTTCTTCACTTTTTATACAAACACAAGTGTATAAAAATTACTTCTAATTCTATAAATCAGAGAAAATTATATAAATACATATATTTTTGTTCCTCTCTCTCCCCTCTTCCAGATCCCGCTCGCCACTCTCCCAAATCTCGCTCACCTTTCTCACTTATACAAACAGAAGAGAAATGTATAAATTGTATTTCTGTTTGTATAAAGCGTGAGAAAATTGTATATACACATGCAAGTACATATATTTTCGTCCTATACACTTATAATTATATAATAAAAATACTCCCCTACCCAGTTTCTTTTGTCTTTCTCTCTTTCTCGTTTTATACAATTTTCAAATTGTATCTAATTTCTCTCTTTCTCGTTTTATACAATTCGATTCAATTGTATATTCCTTGTCAAGTCTCTTTTGTCTTTCTGTCTTTCTCATTTTATACAAATTCAAATTGTATATAATTGTTCTATACACTTATAATAATACAATTCGTTTTATACACATCGTTTTTATACAGTTCTCTGCCCAAGTGTCTTTCTCTTTCTTGTTTTATACAATTTTCTTCAACTGTATATGTTTAGCGAATTATACAGTTTCTATGTTTGCTATGGAGCGCAATTATGCAAACTTTGTTATAGCATACAAATATGAATTTCTTATTTGCTATATGTGAAAGTTGCCCAATTAAAATCCACTATTAATTTTTTCCTATACTTTATCCAAATCAATACAATATATTTTTTCAAGATCCAAAAAGTATATTTTTTAAATCTAATAATTTCTATTTTCTATAGCTTTTTTCCCCACAAAAAAATTGTTTTAGATAATTAAACTTTTTTTTGAAAATATTAGTCATGCCACAATTACCGGGACATAATATTTTAATGTAAATCCTGAAATTGACTAATATTTTTTTTAAAATAATTCATTTTTTGGGAAGAAGTTATAGAAAATAGAAATTACTAGATTTTAAAAAATATATTTTTGGATCTTGAAAAGATATATTATTTTGATTTGGATGAATTATGGGGAAAAATTTAATAGAGGTGAATTTTTCTTTCCGTCAATAAGAAAATGACACATAATAAATATATATTTATTTTTATAAAAAAAAAAGAGGATTGTTAGTTGCAAAGGTATAAGTGAGCAAAAAGGTGGATGGAAGGGTAATTTTAGACCAAAAAGATGAATAAAATGGTAAGTTTAGACCAAAAGATGGATGATAGATATTTTTTAGTCTTTTTCTTGTAGTTCAGGAGTATTTTTGGTTATGTTTAAATTGATACAATTATTAAGCACAAGGAAAGAAATAATACTCCACCCACCCGTTCACAAAAGAATAGTCTAGTTTGATACACGAAATTCAAGAAATTAAAAAAGACTTTTGAATCTTGTATATCTAATTAAAATTATGTCAAATGTATAAAATTGTACTTTAATTTTGTGACATTAAACTTGTCACATAGAAAATTGAAATTAAAATTTTATTAAAAATAGAAAGAGATCATTTTTTTTGATAACTAACTAAAAAGAAATGAAATCATTCTTTTCAAACAGAGTATTATAAGAGGTTGTTTGATATCTGGATAGAGTTATACAGATATCTTCTATGTCGATTGGTGTGATGTTGTAATTATTTTACCTTTATTCAAAAAATAAAAAATAAAGCACTTTTACCTTGTTAATGAGTAATGACAACCAACAAAAATTTAATATATCAGTAAATTTTGAACATAAAAAAATTTAATCGATAGAAAAACATGTATAATTGGTCAATATTATCTTTCAAGTGATAACTCTTTGTGAGATGTTGCACGTAAACAATCGCACTCCTTATTTCCTATACAGTATGAAACCTTTATTAGCGAATCAAAGTGTTCTATAGAAAAATTTATAATTAATATACTTCTTAACAAAAGTTTTTAAATATATTATTTTATTTTAAAAGAAACTTAAAATTTGATATATATAAACAAATAGATAGAATTGACTATTAATCTATGCGCATGAATAAGATATAACAACATTGACAAGAAATTAAGTATGCCCAGAGGCTAATGATATTTTATATTTAAAATACTGAGACTAATGATAATCTTCCTTATTATACCATTAAAATCCAAACTTTGTAAATTAAGTGAATCGACTCTCATTTCTTTTATGGATAAAGAAAGAAAAAATCTAGAAATAATATAAATACATATGTAAATAACAAAGAATTGGACAAGATCAACTAGGATAGAAGTAAGTAGTAACCATAGGAATTCTTTTAGGAGAGATATGAGCTAATAAGCATGGGGTTACGTTAATGATGTTTGGCATATGCATCTATCATTTCTCTGCAAATTAAGTTCTCTTTTGACTTAAATTTTTATTCGAATTTATGTTGTTAAATTTGTAATGTACTGGTACATATGAGGATATACAAAGATATTGGGATTTATATAATTTTGATGATTGAAAAAGAAAGATGAAAAAATGTTAGTCAATATGATCTAAAGATATTATGTCACGAGCAGTTCAATTCGGGCAATTAGCTTTTAAAATAAATAAAGATAAGAGTATAGAAATCAAGAAATAAGTAATGTCAACTTTATGATAAAACTCAATAAACCAAACAAGTGATGAATTGAAGAGAAAGAATCAATGAGTTTGATTTGAAGAAGATATCTAAAGAGGCACAATCTTTGAATTGAAGAAAGAGTATCACCTCTTTAAGTAAGTGTTGGATGGAAGTGTTGACTACATCACAAAAGAATCAAGGAGTATAAAGAAACAAAGAGTTTGAATTGAAGTAGTCTTACTTGAAATAAAACTTTAAGTCAAGATATATAGTTCGAGTATGTAGAGTTTGAAGTAAAGAATAACTCTTTGAAAATCGTGCTTAAATAAAGGTGAAGTCATCTTCAAATGTTTCTCCTTGACTCCAGGCTTGGAGACTTTTTGAATCTACATTCCTTCGATTATTTTTTCTTTTTCATTCTGGACAGTTTTGTTTCACTACACCATTTTATGCCTACGGCCACACTAAATCTGAGCAACACTTAAAAAGTGTTGCCTAAAATATTTTTGGGAACACTTTTAAAATGTAGCCTAAATTTTTAACTTTTGGCAACGACAATATTGGCAACACTTGTAAAGCGTACTCTTTAATGGTATTGGTTACACTTTATAAGCGTTGTCATAATATGAAATAAAAGGCAACATCTATTTACATATATGACCACACTTTTAAAGTGTCCTATTTTTTACAATTGTAAAAACCACACATTACAAGTGTGGCCTAAATTTTTCACTAAAATTTTATATTCCCTCCAACATTTTCAACTCTCCCTCCCATATTATTGGCCAAAAAAATTATTAATAAAACATTTCCAAAAACTTCTCTCTCTCTCTCTTCTTTCCTGGAACAGGGTCTTCTGAAAATTTCTAAAAACATTTCATTTCTAAAGAGTAGCTGAAGAACGTAGCTGAAGTGAAGTTCGAAGAGAACAAGCTGAAGAACGTAGCTGAGCTGAAGAACTTAGGTTAACTGAAGTACTGATCAACATCTGAGCTGAAGATTGTCTTCTCTAGAACATGATTTTCTCAAAGGGATGAAATGCTGAAGCTTAAGAACTAAGGATAGAAGAATTGAGGATCGAAGAACTAAAGAGTGAAATCTGAAAATCTTAAGAGCTTAGCGGAAGATTTCTCCGATACCGATTTTGTCAAGTGTACGTACAAATTATGTACAGTTCAGTTTCCTTCTTATTTTCTACTAATAATCTAGCACTAAAACAATCTTCTTGTCAATTGATTGAATTTTTGTTTTGTATTTAGAAAGAATTGATTAATTCGGGGGTTTTTACAGTTGAAATTCCAAAGTAGGGGAAGAAAGTTTTGAAAATCTGAACGTCAAAGTTAGCCCTAGGAATCTCGAGTAGACGAGAAAGAGCGAATTAATACTCGAAGCATTTGAGACTGTAAGTATATATCTTTGTGTTTGTATTGCGTTGTACCTCTATTGCGTTTCTTATGCACCAATTTCTACATTATTTTGTTTGTGTCTTCTGTACCTGCAAATTGTGCAAGTAGTTAGTAAAAGTATATCCTCAAGGTTCACTATTTACTATTGTTCTTTAAGGTGTGTGTTCAGTAGCTGAGATTTGTTGCATCTCAAATTGAATATAGAAGTTTGAAAGGAACTTAATAACGTTGTGTGGTATCAAAAATCAGTCTGTTCAAAAAGATTTGGCTTTGTTTCCTTCCGTAATGAGCATGTACTAAGATGTCTTTGATCAACCCTCTGATATAAAGCTTCTTCTCATGTGCATTCCATCCAATATAGGAAAAGAAAAAATTAGTAGTGTCTATCTTGTGCTTTTCTATAAACCATGTCAACCTTTTTATCCTTTCTTTTGGAATGCTTGTGCAGGAGGTGCAAAATGCAATAAAAGACTTGAATGGTAGGAACAAGCGGTCTAGTTTTTCAATACACCGATTTAACATGGTTTATACTAGTTTTTCAATACACTGATTCAACATGGTTTATACACTTATATAAAATTGTTTATTGAGATTTTGGTTCTTAATAGATCACTTTTTCAACCTGTCTTCTATTGGGGAAAATCTTAATTGATTACTGCTTGTGTTCATGTTCTATTTGGAATTCTATAGCATAGGACAAACAAAGATTATTTTCTTGTTTTTTCGTGCGGGTATCTTCATTGATAGACATTTTGTCACTCACTATGCTAGTCCTTCACTCGCAAAGCTAAGCAGATCATTGCATCTCCTCCAGTCTTCATCTCAATCTAGTTTCATTAGGTTCTCTTGTGTGCTATAGTTCAATCTTTTCTTTTTACTATTTTTGCGAACCATACATGTAATGAATGTTGTGTACCCGCCAATTTATATAATTCTCTATGTTTTGGAAATACAAGCTATGACATTTCATTTTCTCCTAGAGATCATTTTCAAATGGATTAGAACTTGGTTTCATGCCATGTTGTTGCATCATTTCATGGTTGTTTTACTTCCTAGATTAGTCGGCTTGATCAAAGATAGGCTTGGTTTTCTATCTCATCTAAATTGAGATCTTTAAGTCCGTGTTTAATCAACTTAAAGATGACATTCTCTATCTTTTCTTTTGTGGTTTTCAATGTAT
>NC_028645.1:10988785-11041085 GCF_001406875.1 Solanum pennellii
TGCTTCTATATATAAATATTTCTGTCAGTAAAGTCTATTTTCTTTCTTATTATATAGAATATCCATGTTATAACCATAACTTTTGACATCCTAGTTGAAGGCATGCTTCCATAACTACAAACAAATAAACAAATAATTATTAGGAGAATCTAATTGTTTGTGTCTCCTCATTAATTCCTTTTTTCTTTAGTGTTCGTGTTAGTTTGCGTGCATCATGGTTATTGTATAACACCAAATATTTTATATTGTTTCTTATGAAGTTTGAACCCTAATGCAATTATTCATTGTGTTGAACTCATTTGGAATTCTAGACACCTAAGGGAAGATCATCTACTTTGAACATCAAAAGACAAGTAGGCATCTACTTTGAACATCAAAAGATGCAATCTAATTTTCTGTAACTGCTGGATTTCTTGCCTCTCTATATTGTTGCAATTTGAACTTCTTACCTCTTTTATATAACTGCCAATATCTTATTTTTGTAGGGAAATGGAGGTGATCAAATTTGAAGTGGATGATGAAGAGTTTTTGAACTATTGTAAAAGTTTAAATACATATTTGATTTATTGTGTACACATTTAGAATATTGATGTGTAAGTATGGGTATGTACACAACACATACTATCTTTTGAAGTACTTTATGGGAAATCTATAAATTTGAATTACTTATTAGCGCTAGAGATTATTTATTGCAATATAATATTGGAGTATTTTAATTAGAAATTGTGGCATAGGTCTGTAAATTGTGTATGCACTTGATCAAGGACAACACTTCAAAGTGTTGTCATACATTAAATAGAAAAGGCAACACTTGATAAATGTAGGCAATATGGTAGCAAAGGCCACGCTTCAAAGTGTAGCTGATAAGGCAACACTTATAAACGTAGCAGCAAAAGCGTGGCTTTTTTGCTTTTAGGCTACGCTTGAAAGTGTAGCTAATAAGGCAACAGTTTTAGGCGTAGCTACAAAGTGTGGCCTTTTTGAATTTGAGGTTACGCTTAAAAGTGCTCATATGGCAACACTTCTAAGCGTAGGTAAAAAGCGTGGCCTTTTTTCCTTTTGGCTACGCTTTTAAGCGTAGCTGATAAGGCTACGCTTGTAAAGCGTCGCCTAAACTCTAAGGTTTCGCTACTTTCGGCCACACCTGGAAAAGTGTGGCTTAAAGTCAAAAAGTGTGGCTTTTTACCAAAGGCCACACTTTTTCATAGTTTAGGCCACACTTCTCTAGGGTGGTTGGAGACATAAAATGTTGTAGTGTTTGATGATAGTTGTTTTTCACAGTAGCATTGATCATCATTTTTTTGAGATTTGTCGTTGTTGAAATACTTTTGAGGCTTTTGCCTTCTTTTTCTAAGCATTTGTCTAACTCCTCGATTTATGAGGGTCATTCTTTCATTTTGATATACATCGACTTATTCCTTGACTTCGAATGTTCCAGCTGTAAAGGCGACCATTCTCTTTTTATCATCCTTGTTATATCTGTTAATACAATTTTATTCATACGCCATTAGATTACAATGAAGTTCATTCATCTTTTGCGGATCTCCATCTTCAAGAACGACAACTTTAGTTTCTCAAGCCTTGGGAAGACTTCTGATGAATTTTCTAGCCTATAATCCGTTGGAGTACACCATCCCTAGAGATTTGAGTTCACAACTATTTTGCTAAATCTTTGAGAATATGCCATCTACATTCTCATTATCTGTCATTTTGAACAACTCATTCATTTCCTAATGAGCTTATTTTAGCTTCCTTTATTTTGTTAGTTCCTTCATAAGTTACTTCGAGTTTGTCCCCAATTTCTTTTGCAGTCTCACATGTTGAGATTTTGTTGTATTCTGCTCAGCAATTGTCCAGTATAAAAAGCTTATAGCACTTCAACAAAAATAACTTTTAACGGCATTAAATATTGCCACTAATAAAGAGTTTTAAAGTCTTTACCGGCTTTAGTTTAGTGTCATTAGAACCAATGTCACTAAAGGCTATAGGGACATATACAAAGAGTGACAATTGTTGCTAAAAATACATATTTAGCGGCAATTAAAAATAATATGTCGCTAATGATCATTTTTATTGTAGTGTAGCTCTGACATTAGTTTGAATTACCTTTTCTTGTTCCTTTGTAATATCAAAGGACTTTGGATCAAAAGCTTATAAATGGCATATTTTCATGTGATTTGGGAAATAGGATTCGGACCCTTCTGGATGACAATTCATGCTTGGAGATCCTTTAAGAAAATGAAGATTTTGAATCTGCCTAGTGATAGAAATGTTGGTCGTTGAAGTAAGGAGGTTGATTTGAAGAATGTTTGTCTTGAAGAAGAGTGCCAAGAATTTGATAATTTTTCATAGCTCTTTTCTCACGTATGGTATTAATTTATAATGAGACCTGCTCTTATACCATTTAAAAGAGGGGTGAATTGAAAAATCCTATAGTTGACTTCTTGTATGGGATAGTCGACTCACCTGCAATTAGTATAACAATATAAGCACTAAGTAAAAGACTATGAGAGTTTTATACTAGTTTAGAGCATCAAAGTGGTGCCTATTTTCAGTCCTCATAGTTTCAAGGATTTCCTTAGGAACTTAGTGAGAACTTAGGTAGTACAAAGTATTTTGACTAAAACCATGTCTCATGTCAAATCAAGTCTTCTACTTTTCCACAACCTCTACTTGTATAGGCTATGCTCAGATCTTTCTTTCTCTTTTTTTTCTTCAAATTTGTGGTCACAAGAATAAAAACAATTTGAAAGACAATAGAAGACAACAAAACAAGTTCAAGTGAATTCATATACTTTAAAACTGAGGCTATGAGTGGTTTATATAATGTTGATCACTACACTTTTAAGGAATAACTCAAGGGTGTTGTAAATCAAGGATCATTATTGAATCCATGATTTCAGTTGATTGGTTCATGTCCATATTAAATATGTGCATGAGAAAATCATTTACTTCCTTCTCTAGGAGATATTTTTGTACTCTTGATACTCTTCTTGTAATCTTGATATTTGACTGATTTAATTGATCATTGATTTAATCTATCTTATAGATTTCATTCATCTTGGTCAGACGTAGGATTGTGATTGCCTTGATTTTGCATCCCTTGATTGATGGCTTTCCTTTCTTGTGTTACTTCAGTGAGTACATATTGATCCTTCCTTCATGGTAATGCTTGAGTTTTTGACGTCCTTCCTTTTTGATCTCCTTGCCTGCAATTTATCATATATTTCATTATCAAAGCTAGTCGATGACGCTATCAAAGGGTAGTATGAAAAGGCGTTAACTGTCTTATCGAAAAAGTCACTCCTTGAAAAGGAGATAACTTTTTAGAAAGGTCACAATCCTTCACTTCATATCACACCTTTAAAATCTAACATTTTTCACGTAAAATATTGTGTTTTCACTGCTTTGTTGAAACAAGTTGTCTTGCAAGAAAATAATTAAATTAGTAACTAAACGTGTTAGGATCGAAAATAAGGTGTAATACAGAAGTTGGCAAAGCAAACCTCGAAAGATCGTAAGTAAGAAGACAAACGAAAAATATACCAAAAGATAATGATTTAATGTGGTTTGGTCAATCGACCTACATCCACAAAGAAGATGAGCAATCCATTATAAATATGAGAGTACAAAATATATAGAAAAATAACATCAACCAATTCATTCGGAATACAACACATATTCTACCCCATAACCAAAAGTATCAAAACCTTAGGACTACATTTTAAATGTTGATTAAGTTAGAAAGAAAGATCATCTATATATTTATAGAATTCTAAAATTTTTCCTACAAGAAAATGACTAATCACTTCTTAACTTTTTCTAAAAGGAAAACATATTTATAATAAGAAACTCAGGGAAATCAATACCAAACAAAACTCTAGGTTGTGTAGAATATCAAAAGATATTTGAGCTTTTTGGTTGAGGTTTGAAGTGTTCGCATGAAAATGCAGGAAATGAGAAGTTGGGGAGCAGTTGCTAAGGGGCAGTGTTTCCCTTTCAATGGTCCCCATGCTTTTGTGAATGCTATGTTGGTCCCTTTCTTTGCTTCGAATGAAACCAAAAAAAAAAAAAAAACTCTTTCTCTTTATTTGATTTTGTTTTTGTTTAAGCATTAGGTATTCAAAATTAATTTCATGTTATATAGAGTCAATTAGAAGTGCAAATATTCTCTACAAAAGATTTCTCTATTTTTTTCGCTTCAGATTCGAAGTATCTAATATGAAAAGATTCCATTCATTCACTATACCACATAACAATAATTTGAAGCATTAAATATACTTGTCTCTTGATACTATTAATTATTTATTAAAAATAATATTATTCTTATTCAATATTTATAATTATATCAAACCATCGAGTACTAACACATGTATCGTGTGTATACTTCAATGATATGTATAATCACTTTAAATTGCAACTCTAAATAAACTTGTTTTAGATTTATAATTTCATATATCAACAATGTGCAAATGATTTTTATTAGAGTAAAGACCATTTTATTGTAGTGCTATAGAGTTCATAGTGTTGTCTTGAAACGCTAATGTTCCCTTGGGACTATAACATTATTTTAAGTAAAATATGTAGCCTTTTACTTTTTAGAAATTTAAATTCAGCGCCAGTAATTAATTGCTGTGATTTTGGTGGATAAAATGATTAATCTTTAGCCAACCTACTATTCCTACACTTTAAAGTATACCCTGGGATCCCAAGATATTCTTTCAAAGAACATATAAAATTTTAGTATATTAAATTCGACCAAATAACTTTAGACGCTCTTATACTTTAATTATAATTATCAATTGAAATTTTCTACTCATGATTTTATTTATTAAAATCGAATATTTTATTTTTTTCTCAATTGATTAGTTAAAGTTTAACTATTTAGATTTGCGCCAAAAAGCCATTTTTATTAGGAGTGTCATACCTTTAATATTGAATTTTTTATTGCATATTTAAATTTAAAATGATAAAATTATTAAATAAATATTAAAAAATAAATAACATACCCAAAAAAAAAAAGTGTCATTCTTCTCTTTCTCATTGTCCGCTCATTTTCCCCATATCCCACTCCATTTTCTTCTCTATGTTTGGAGAAAAGTTTGCTTATGAGTAAAATTCAAACAACATATATTGAAAAATTTATATAAAAATGGTATGGGGAATAATGGTTTTCTCGGTTTTCTTTTTCTAGCAAAAATTGCTTTTTTTTAAAGAAAATAATTTGTTTTTTTTAATATGAATTTTTTAGAGAGAAAAAGAGCTTTATTTGGAAGTGGAGAAAAAGAAAAATATATAGAGAAGAAAGAATGATTGTAGATATATATTTTTGACCCAAAAAGTATTTTTTGGTAGGTGGTGGCAACGTTCTTTTTATTTTTATAGAAAATGAAAAGAGAAAGGGGTATTTTTATTTTTACTTTTAATTATTTTTGCATTTTTATTCTTCTTAGTATTCCTTGATTATATGTATATTTTTAATGAAAATTATTAATCCACGCCTTCGATAAAAAGTAAAAGAAAAACTCAATAATATTAAAGTCATATCAGTTCAATCAATGATTAGTAGAGCCGTCAATATGGACTAGGCCCGTTGGGCCGGCCTGGCCTAACCCGAGATTTAATAGGGTTGGGCTAAGATTTTTGGAGCCCATTTAAGAATAGGGCTTTTTAGCCCGGCCTGAATAAGTCTGCTCATTTAAGAGGCTTGAGAAATATCGATAGAGCCGGCCCGTGGGCTAATAAAAATTAATTAAAAATCTAATATAATATTAAAATTTAAAAATAAAGAGAGTCTAGATCAAAACAATTTAGACTAATATTTCTATTTAGATATTTACACTTTTAGTTGAAAAAAATTAATAAATATCAAGGAAAATGCACAAGTACCTTTTAGACTATGACCAAAATTCCAGAGACACAGCTTAACTAAACTAAGGTCCTATTACCCCCTGAACTTTTTTTTTTGTAATTTTATACACCTTTTGTCTTATGTGGCACTCTATGTCACTCCACGCATGACACTCTAGGGGGTACTTGTGCATTTTTCCTAAATGTTATAAATATAATTTTATTTGTGAATTTGATTAACAAGTAGTGACATTAAGGTCTCATTTGTTTCTATTAAGATTAAGACGTCTGAATTTGAATACGCATTTAAATATTAGGACGTGCATTAAGATCTAGATGTGTAAATCTGAATAAACATCTTAATATTAAAATATTGTCTCTAAATCTGAACACTAAATTATTGGGACATTTTGTTTTCAATATATGAATGCACATATGAAATTAAACGTTATTTCAATAAATATTATCAAAACCTTGTTAGTAAAATAGTTTCTTTTTCATATAAAATAATATTTTGAAATTTTTTTTACCGTAACAAGGTGATATGATTTATCTTTTAAGAACTCAACATCAAGTTACATCATTAATATGATTATTTTTTGCACTCAAATACTTTGAGAATATAATATAATGCAATTTAAAATAGTTTATATAGAGTAGTAAATATATAGTTTAGGAAAATATTTTATTTTATTTTATTTTAAAAATTTATTATTGTTATCGATAAAATAACTAATACTTTCTTATTTTTTGAAATCGTGCTAATATTATATCATGGGAGTGCTTATCAATTCAAATATATTGATTAATTTATGAAAGTAAAAGATGTATATCAAGTTAATATGAATAAAGGAAATTATTATGGCAAGCATGTAATTAAATATTAATTACATAAGAAAACAATCTTTATGAGTTGTTGTGATTTAGTTGAATTAAGATAGGAGTCTTATTTTTTAGTATGAATAGTGTTAAGAGTGTGTTACAGATCTGATTCATTCAGATATATCCAGACCCATTGAGAGGCTTATAAGAAAATAAAACAACGAAATTAATGAACTGAATCTGAATAATTAAGATTCAGTTCTTAAAAACAAACACACTTAATGAGGCAAATCTGAATGATTAAGATTCAAACCCCATTAAGTGCAAACAAATGAGGCCTAACATAATATAATATTATTTTATCGATATTTATGATAATATTTTTAAATCATAATTTATAATTTAATTTATTAATTATAAAAAAAAATAATTTTTTAAAAAAGTGGGCTGGCCCGACAAGCCTTAGCCCACGTAATTTAGGGGTAGGCCGACTATTTTCTGGCCCATACAAAAAATGGGCTAGCCCGGCCTGGCCCGTAAAATATCAAAGCCTGTATGAATTAGCCCGGATGGGGTGAGCTAGCCCATATTGACAGCTCTAATGATTAGAGGTGTTTAAAAAATTAAATTTTATTAAATTTAAGTATTCATTTAATAATCTTCGTCATTTAATTAAGGGTCTAAATAATTTAAACCCCTCAATTTTAATTTATAAACTCCTACATCAACCTAGAATAACATTTATTCTTCTTCCTTATTATCTTATGCAATATTTGTTTTATCCTTAATATTTTCAATTATCCATCTATCTAACATCTTGTACTTGTATTAATGAACCATTTCTCATAAATCTGAACAAATTATTATGCACAAGTCACATGCAAAAAATTATTCGTGTAATTTTTTAGTCGAATATTATTTTTAATATATCTAGTAGCCTTATTAATGTATGTTAATAAGTGAATAATATGACAAACTACAAAAAAATCCGTAACTATTAACATTAAATTTTTGTATAAAAATGTCATTAAAAGTTAATACAACTTGAATTCATAGCATTAGCTCAACTACAACTAAATACTTTTACATATACAAATTCTACTGCTAAAAGAAAAATCTATTATCACTTAATATAAGACTAAGAAAGAAAAAAAACTATCATGTGAATCTACCTGAATATATACCTAGACAAAATTTCTCGACGAGGAAAATGCTCAAGTTCCTTCTCAACCTATGCCCGAAATTTTAGAAATACACTTATACTATATTAAGGTCCTATTACCCCAAGAACTTATTAATAGTAATTTTCTACCCATTTTCAGCCTACGTGACACTAGCTTAAAAAAAAGTCAACCAGCGTTGGGCCCACAAGATAGTGGCACATAGAACGAAAAGGGGTAGAAAATTAATAAAATAAGTTCAAGGAGCAATAAGAGCTTAGTATAGTATAAATGTATCTCTGAGATTACGAACATAGATTGAGAGTGTAGTTGTACATTATCTCTTTCTCTATGATCTATAATTCAACATACTTTTGGACAAGTGCAGAAACTATATAGCATCCTAATCTATATGCTAATATACCATTTACACAATGCGTAAGAGTTTAATTATTACTAATGTTTAGATTTTAGGATCCATAGACTAAGATATGTGTGCTAATTAACATGCAAATGGGGACTTCATGTTTATACACTTAATAAGTTGTGGACCCTCAAAGTCAAAAGTTGTTGCCTAGCTAATTAATCTATATTAAGAGATAACGGTAACAAAATATAAAAGGTGTAACATGCAAACTCTTTTGACTTTTTGGTAAAATAAAATTTGAAAAAGGTTTGGGGCCTCCTGTTTATACTCAATTATTTTTACATCAACGATATCTCTTGTATACCTTTTTTTTTTGTGTAACTAGTGAAGTCTCGAGACATAAAAATATGTCTTACTACATTAATTTACAAATGTAAAAGTGCAAATAGGTTTTTACGTATCTATAAAATATCAGAAAAATAGTTTTTTGTATCTATAAAATATCTCAAAATAGAAATTTTTTAATTGACTCTCTTGAAAGTTTGCATTTTATGATAAATACTAGTTTTTTTGTTAAATAAGAAATATTTGTTTTTGACTGGATAAAGATCGTATAAATAGTACGAAAGAAAAATAATAAAACGAGTGATACTCCATCCATGTGTTAAATGTTATATGTACTTATGTCGGTTTTATTGGAAAATGTATAGCTGTTGTTTAAATATGAATTCTGAGTACAAGTCTTTCTTAAAAAAAACATGTTTGAAGTGAACGTAGTAGTATTAGACATGGTGAAAATTAAGAATGTATGTTAAGAATTTTGAAACAAAAAATTTTAAGATAGGAGTATCTAATTAAGTGAATTTTTAATTTATTTTTTCGTTTAAAAATATCTCATGAACTTTGATGGACGATGGATGGAACAATAATAATGTAATGGGAAAAATGGAGTTTTATTATATTTGCAAATCAGTGGCAGAATAAAAATTTCAATCAAGAATTTTCAATATATAAAAAAGTAAAATGATTATGTAGAAGTTATGTACTTATCGAGAAAGGTCTATATATATATATATATATATATAAGAAATATGTTTATCTAACCATACAATATAATTTTTCTGATAAAGAGGTATCAATGACATCCCTCGAATAGATGTGATTTCGCTATTGTCTGGACTATTTCTTCCTTTTCATTTTATGTGAAATAGTTTAACTTGACACAAAATTAAGAAAAAAATTTTAAAAACTTATAATAAAAAATCAATAATATAAATCTGTATACCTGTAAATCATTTAACTAAAAATAAAATAAATATTTTATAATTTAAATTATTACTTAATATATAAATATATTATTTCTTTTGAGATTAACTAAAAAGAAAAAAGATCACATGAATTAGAAGAGAATATTTTATATTGCTCACATGTAATACTACAAGTCCAATTATTGCTTTTGTTATATATAGTTGAGTGTGAACGAAAATTTTTACTAGGGGCACAATCAAGTCTGACGATCCTTTACTTATTTGCCACATGTATAGTATGGGCTCCTCTATTAAATTTTATAATGAAAGCAAATGAAAAGTATTCTTTCTATTTTTAATTATTTATCCACTGTAAAATTGACATATTTATTATAAAAATAATAATTAATATAATAAATTTATTATTATATTTTTATTAATTGTGAAGTGTAATAATTAAAAATTTGAAATTTTCAAAAAAGTTTTACCTTTTCTAAGTAATTAGTTGAAGATATATTAATAGATAAAAGAAATTGTCTTTTCTTGATTTTTGTCAAAATGAACAAGTAATTAAAATAACTAAAAAGGAAAAGTAGACAAGTAATTAGAGATATAATATCATTAGTTTGGTCATAAAATCAATTTATTTTTTTTCAAAATAAAATTGCTATTTTTTTATTTTATAATCAGTGTTTGTTATGAATATTTGAAATCTATTTTGAAATTATATTAAGAATTTTAAAAATAGGTTGGAACTTATTTTTCAATTCACTTTTTACTTTTAAAGTTGTATTTAAATCTATTCAAAACGCTCAAAATTGCCACTGAACTATATGAAATAAATCACTTATATCCTCCGCTATATGTTGGGATCAAAAATACCCCACCATTATCCCAAGAGACCACAAATACTCCTCAAAAGTTAACATTTCAAACTTTTACTGACGTGGTCAATGACGGATCCAGGATTCGATGAACGTGGATGCTAAATTTTTATAACATTTAGTAGCCAATTTTTTTTTTATAGAAGTTCACTACTAATTTTTATAATTTAATTAATAAATAAAATGCCAAAATAGAGAAGTGGAAAAATAAAAAGTAATATAAGCAAAATTTTGAAAAAGAAGTCAATAAGTTTTTGTTGGCCTTCTCTCATAAAAAATATAAATGTTGACGCAGGGGCTCGAACCCTCGATGAAGGGCGCCAGCGCTCTCAGAATATGACTTCAAAACCACAGCGACCATGGAACACTTTGTCTAATGAGTGCTGAAGCAAATGTTATATAAAATTTTCAGTAGTTTTTGTATACATGTAAAAAGTTTCCGCCGGAGTCAATGGGTGCTCAAGCACCCAAAACTCTATAGGTGGGTCTGCCCCTAGACGTGTCAAGCCACGTGAGACTAATTCCTCCACTTAAGATGCCAACTAGGATTCCCACTTATCCATTCCTGCTAACCAATCAATTCATCTTCCCAAATCAAACCTAATTTTAAGCGAAAAATTGAATCTTTTTTATCACTACAGCAATGTCAGAGGCTCCATCAATTCAATTGAGGAAGTGAGTTAATTTTAAGATCAAGTTAATTGTTTATATCGATAGTAATTTAGATAACTATATTGAGCACTGAGATTATTTTTGATATTGTTTTGTTCGACAAATGGTTCTGGATTATGCGGATGAGATGGTAGCTTTCCTATAACAACTTTGGATAAAACTCCATACTATATTATCATCTTGATCATCACCTACCAGAATAATATTTGATTGTATATTATTTTAGAGATAACGTTAAATTTTGATAATTTAACAAACTTATGAATATAATAAGGGACCAGATCCTTGTTATTATGACGGGCGACGCGACAAATTAATGACTGAACTCAATGTGAGCAACATTTAAGTGTTATCATCAAGAAAGGAGAAAATGCTATATTTTAAGTGTTTTGATGATCCTCACAAATGCAAAATCTAACTAGGGGCTAGGTCCAGCAAAGGGTCCTCTGGTATTGAGACTGATGAAATGGGAAATGAGTGAATAAACTCAACATAAGGAATTGTGCATCTTCATCAAAAAGGGAGAAATGTTATATTCTAGGTTGTTTGATGATCCTCCCAAATACAAGGACCTAGTAGTGGCAGAATGCTCTCGTCCATATTCATCCTGGGGTACGACTGTAAAGTTGTTATGTAAGGTGGTAGGAAAAAAGTGCAGCATACTGCACCAATAAGAAGAGTGGACTGAGATTGTCTGTTTCATTGGCTCACATATGCAAGGACGTGGTCTGTTGAATGCCTTGAATCGGACCCGTTACAAACAGAAAGGACGGGGGTCTCGCTGCCCGGTCAGCGAGTCGGGGGGTCCAGGGGGGCGACGCGCCCCCTGGCCTGGGGGTCCGGGGGGGCGGAGACGCCCCCGGCCCGACGGTATACAATGTTGTTGTATTGGGCCCTTAATTATCTGTCAATTCTGTATGTTGGGCCCAAGCCTGTTAGGGCGTAGCTTAGCACTATATATAGACGCTATGGCAAACCCTATTCTGTAATTCTGTTCTTGCCTCTCCATAATAAAACTGCTCTCCCTCTTTCCCGTGGACGTAGCCAATTTATTGGTGAACCACGTAAATCTGTTGTCTTATTTTTCGCGTTCATATTTTCTCGTATTATATCGAATTCCGCACAACATGGTCCTTGACAGAGTTCTCTCCATCAGATGCATAATAGTGTACAACTATAAAGTTTTTCTATCAGTGATAGGTGAGGCGCCAACGTACTAAACCAATCAGAATAGAAAAGGTTGTTTTTCCAATGGTTAATAACTAGTTATGGTTGATAGCTTCAACATGAAAAACAACACATTAAGTTCATTCATTCAATAAGAGAGAGACAACAAGTCTTTGTCAAGAACTTAAGCATCAAAGAACGCTGTAAGGGACCTGGTCCCGAAAGATCTGCATACGAGAAAAGGATGAAAAGACAGTTGTCAAAAAGCTGGCAACTCTGATGTGGTTGGTGCACAACTCAAGGGTTTGTGTCCATTTTGATATAGTATCTTCTCCAAAACACAAACGCAAGATTTTGGCAAACAAAAAATCACAAACTTAAAAAGAAAAAGTCATCTTCAAGGATGAACAATACTCATACTCAACAAAAAGATATGATAAAATATTGAAGCATATTCGTTGAGTTTGAGTTTTGTATCTATCATTTTATAGGTTTTTGCATCTTGAAAATTTTCAAGTATACAAGCAAAGACCATCTTGGTGAAGTACTCTCCAACAAACACAACAAGAACTTGATCAAGCTGCAAGCGTCAAAATGTGTCTTAGGAGCTATACTTTTGTGCTTATAATGTAAATCTGTTTTTAATCTATAAAGGAATTAGATCTTTGTTCAGTTGACACAAAAAGTCTAAATCAGTTAAGGTTGATTGATTTAGTGGGCAACATTTTTGTTGCTTAGTCAAAGCTTACATCGTCTGAGGATGGTGGTTTAGTGGGCAACCTATGTGTTGCTTAGTTAAAGTCTAAGTTGTCTAGTGGTGATAGCTTAGTGGGTAGTGTGAAATCTGTTTAGGCTCTTCAAGTAATAGAGTTATTACTTGGTTGTGAGATTAGTAACTTCTTCTCACATTGGTTGTAACTGTGGTTCACTTTTTCTTAAAGAAGATTAGTGAAACAGATGAAAATCACATGAGATATGTCGTGATTTTACTCCTTTGAGCAATGAGGTTTTCACGTAAAATCTTGTGCAGATTTTACCTTCAACTATTTACTTTCTGCACATATTTCAGCTACTGTTCTTGCCGAGTCAGGGGACCTGATATGTTGGTGTATAGTGGATGTTGACTACTGCGTGTGCTTACATTCTGTTTTTACTATGTCAAGGGACCTGATCCATTAACTTTTAATGGACGCCTATATTCTATCATTTATCAAAAGCAAATAATATGTTCAACCTTTTTCATGCCACATGGTATTGAAATGTAGAATTACTAACATAATACATAACATTGAATACATTGTTTGAGTTATGGAACTTATGAGGTTAATTTTTGGGAGGATAAATTGATGGGGTCAGTGAAAATTCTAGTTGACACTCTAAGGAAGTGATGGCTTCCTTCATCTCGAACTCGGCCCGCTGGCGACCCTCCAACTCCTTACGGATCTTCTCGGTCTCTTCAAGGGTGAAGTCCTCAAGGGTCTTGAACTTGCTGTCAGCCACATTTACTCGCCGGCCTAATATCTCCACGGTCTGCTTTACCAGTTCCATCCTTGCGACCCATTCTTCTCCAGCGGTGACGTCTATGGCGTCTTCGCCTAATTCATCGTCACTTTCTTCAATGGTCGAGGGCGAATGAGATGTTAGCGCCTCGCTAGGTGTGGGATCGGACAACACCTCCTCATTACCCTTTTGATGTTTCTTCCCCTTTCGGTTCTTCTTTCCACCATCCATACGGACGTTGGTGGTACTAACATCGTTTACGTCTCCTTCGGTAGCCATTTCCTTAGTATTAAACCTCGCTCTGATACCACGTTGCTACGAACTTAGAGTATTTGCTAAAGCTCCGTGCACCCATCTACAACTTACTCACTAATCTTTCAAGGTCTTGTAAGCTCAAGGAAGCCTTTAAGACTTAGATCACTAAGAGAATGCTTGGAGAAGACTTAAAAAGAACAATAATGAGAGACTTTGATAGACTTTGTATATTGCTTGGAGAATACTTTACAACTTGAGTGATGATTTGCAAAATGAGGGGCGCCTCTATTTACATTACTTCCCAGGGACTAAAGTGCAATTAATATTTACTTTACAAGTCCCTAAAATATCTACACTTTGGTCCCCTTTCTAGAGAATTCTACATTCTCTAAGGACTTTCTTTAGCCTTCTTGAGGATTCCAAAAGGTTCTAGAGTCCTCCGCACAACTCTAGAACGTTCTGCCCCTATCTGTACGCGGAATTAGGCTGAAATTGTGGCGGGACGTCACACTAAGCTCTTAAAGATCATATCATTTATTTATGCTTGCAGGCTAGTGCGAAGGGTTGCTTAACCCATTTGGCACACATCTTCAGAATGTCAGTGTAAAGTCCCCTTCCATTGAGTCAATCCCTATAATGTTGGAGATTCTGAAGGTATTTCTTACGGATGTGCTTGATATACCTTTAAATTGAGATATTAATTTTTGCATAGACTTTGAGTCAGACACTCTTTTAATCTCTATTCCTCCTTATCGTACTATAAAACGAGTAATTAAATAAAAAATATATAAATCTATTGTAGAGAAATGTATTACTTTCATCCCAAATTAGTGATTAGATAATGTGATTATATTATATTTGAAAAAGAAAAAAGAATTAGTGTACAAGATAAGAAAATAAAAACAAAATAAAAATAATAACATAGTTTATTTTGGAATATAAACAGAGTATTGAATTAAAATTGATTGTAATATCTTGGGAAAATGTACAAGTACCGTTCTATATTATGATCGAAATTTCAGAGACACATCTTAATTAAATTAAGGTTCTATTACTCTTTGAACCCATTTTTTTAAATTTTATACACATTTTTTACTTATGTGACATTCAAATATGTCCCTCGCGGCTCAATTGCGAAGAGTCACGAAATGTACCACGTAAAATAAAAAATATAAAAATAAAAAAAATAATAAAAAAAAATAATAGCTTAATTTAATTAAAATATGTCTCTAAAATTTCGTTCAGTATGATGTGTTACATGTGTATTTTCCCTTGTATATTATATATAAATAAAAATGCAGGGTTCACATTTGAAAACTTTGGAAGTGAACCGCGGCTACACAACAAGTAATAAATTATAGCCCCAAATTGAAACATTTCCACTCACTTCTCTATTTACTAAGTCCCTTTCTTTCCCCATATCTCTTCTCTTGTCCCTCACTAAGCACACATCAAAAAAATGGATTCTTCATCCCCCATTACTGTTCAAAAAGCTCTAAAATCCCAAGAATCAGCTCCACAATCTTCACCAAAGCCACAATCTTTGAAGAAAAGCTTTGTCACTTCTCTAATGGAAGCAACTACTTTACGCACCCCATCTTTTAAAGAAGACTCTTACTTCACTTCTCACCTTAAACCCTCTGAAAAGAAAGCATTACAAGAATTGAAAGACAAGCTTCAATCTTCTTCTTCTTCTTGTTCCATGTGGGGTATTCCACTTTTAGGTGGAGATGAAAAGGCTGATGTCATTCTCTTGAAATTCCTCAGAGCAAGGGATTTTAAGGTTTCAGATTCACTTCATATGTTAGAAAAGTGTCTTTCTTGGAGAAAAGAGTTTGGTGCTGACACCATTTTGGAAGAAGATTTTTCAGGATTTAAAGAACTAGAAGGAGTTGTTGCTTATATGAATGGTTATGATAGAGATGGACACCCTGTTTGTTACAATGCTTATGGGGTTTTTAAAGATAAAGAAATGTATGAAAAAATCTTTGGGGATGAAGAAAAATTGAAAAAATTCTTGAGATGGAGAGTTCAGGTCCTTGAAAGAGGAATTGAACAACTACATTTCAAGCCTGGTGGAATTAATTCCATTATTCAGGTAATCAACGGCGGAGCTAGTAGCCTAAAAATTATCGTTATAAAATTTAAAATTCATAAAGTTTGAAATCGTAGCTTCGCCTTCGCAGGTAACTGATCTCAAAGATATGCCTAAGAGAGAACTAAGGGTTGCTTCAAATCAAATTTTATCTCTTTTTCAAGATAATTACCCTGAAATGGTTGCTCGCAAGGTAAATCTTTCTTTTTATTTTGAGTAAAAATCTTAAATCTTTTTTTTCCTCCATAAATTGTCTTTAACTTTTAATATTTTTTTTGTAGATATTTATCAATGTGCCATGGTACTTCAGTGTGTTGTATTCAATGTTTAGTCCATTTCTGACTCAAAGAACCAAGAGCAAGTTTGTGATATCCAAGGAGGGAAATGTTGCTGAGACATTATACAAGTGGGTATTTTTTTAAATTGCCTTATAGTACTAATTAATTGTTGGCTGATATATATAAAAAATGTTTCTTTTTTGTCTTTTTTGCTGTCTGTTTTAGTATAATGATCTTTGAAATGCTTCTGTTTTGTTTGTTTCTTGATTTTCTTTAATCGATTTGATTATTCTAAAATTTTGAAATATTTGTTGTGATCAGATTCATAAGGCCTGAGGATATACCTGTTCAGTATGGTGGATTGAGTAGACCTACTGATTTACAAAATGGCCCCCCAAAACCAGCTTCTGAGTTTACTGTCAAAGGAGGAGAGAAAGTCAATATTCAAATTGAAGGCATTGAGGTGCATTATTTGCTTATCTCATTCTTTTCCTACTTTTGGTTTATTTTGAATAAAAGACTCAATTATTTGTTTGTGTCAAATTTTGAAATTACAGCTTCACTACACTAGCTGTACATAGGATACTCAATTATTTAACCTTCTAATTAAAGTAGATCCCACATGTGGTCATTTTTAATGATTTTACATTATGCCTGTCTTAATGTCCTTGACCCATGCTTTCACACTATATGCTTGTGTGATTAAACAAGGATCAAAGAAGAGTTTAATAATAGGTAATTATTAAGGGTGGGGGCACGACTGCATACACAATACCCTCCTCCCTGGATTCCACGTGTGGAATTACACTGAGTATATTATTGTTGTTGTTGACTAAAAGGGAAATAGTGCAGTGTTGTTGATATGTCTGCACTACATAAAAAAATGAGCTTTAGCGGGAATTGACACTCTTTGTATATGTCCTTATGGCTTTAACGACATTGGATCTATTGACACTTGACAACAAAGACTTTAGCATTATGTGTATTTATTTCCGCTAAAAGTTATTTTTGTTGTACTGTTAGTGAAGGTATTGGAGGATGTTATTGAGTGGTTATGAATATTGAAACAGGGTGGTGCAACAATAACATGGGATATAGTAGTAGGAGGATGGGACTTGGAGTACAGTGCAGAATTTGTACCAAATGGTGAAGGCAGTTACACAATTGCTGTTGAGAAGCCAAGGAAAATTGCAGCCAGTGAAGAGGCAATTCACAATTCATTTACTTCAAAAGAAGCTGGAAAAATGGTGCTTTCTGTAGACAATACTGCCTCTCGAAAGAGAAAAGTTGCAGCCTATCGATACATTGTCCGCAAATCTGCAACTATTTCAGCCTAAAATGAAGCAAATCTATGTTTTTTTTTTAAACTCACTTTATCTAGGAGTACTTGTTTTTACATTTTTGTTGATGAATGTTTGGGCAAGTTAGTAGTAATATGTTATGTGATAGTGCCCTAGTATGAATGATATGAATGTATAAATGGTGGTATTATATTGCTTATTAGTACTACTACTAAACTAATATGAAGTGAAAAAGCATGTTAATTAACTTTTGCTAATATATGGATTACCACTTCCACTTGATTTGTGGAAGTTTTTATAAAATGTTGTACTTATTTTCAAAATTTTGTTTTGGTGTGGTGAAAATTTGCAGATGTGGGTCAGTGAGTAAAGACTTTAGAGAGCAAAATGTCTAGATTTGAAAAGGAATTGAGTTGGTGTGTTTTTTGTTGAAAAAAATTTCAGTTTTATGGTCAGGCATGCTTTTTTGGGAAGTGTAAAAGAAGAAAACTTTGGAGCAGGAAAGAGTGGATGTGGACTGAACTCTGGAGTTTTCCTGGGGCCATATCATATGGCAAGATTTTGGATGAAATTATTAAAGCAGACTAGTGAGTAGTGGGGTCAATAATACTGTGCTTCTCTTGTTTGTCTCATACTTATTATAATTCAAATTTATTGGAGCTCTATCATAGATTAGGTGAATTTCACATTACACTACTTGAAAAGACAAATATAACAAATTACTCCTTCATCTTTAATAAAAGGTTTTAGGTTTGAGTCTTTTTGGTACAAAATCACCTTTGTTAGATAACGTTTATCCCTCGACGTGAGACTTTCTAGTATGAATTCAAATTTAGTTTTAATCGGGCATGTTTGAAGTTTGAACCAATAGGTTGAAAGAGAGACAACCTTGATCCAACAGGTAAAAAAAGGGCATTTTAAAGTATTTTTGATATGTTGAGGATATTTTTGACCTTTTATCATGTATTATTTAATTTAAATGTTGTAGCGAATACCCTTGGTGTTAGTGAATCGTAGAAAATTATACAATTTATATATAATTAATTTTTTTTCTTTTATATATATATATAGTAGATATTAGAACTACCTTCTAGTTCGTAGGTGTATGTTTTCAGATTAATGAAAATTCTGATCCCGTCACAAATAATATCATTATGCATAGTATTTCACTATTTTGGGTGCAGGATGTGCAAAATTAGAGTTTTGCTGTTACACTTCTGTTTGTTTTTGGGTTACTGCAATGATATGATGCTTGGCTGTTTTTGATCTAATGAACTCTTTATGTTTGCCTTATTCTATTGTGTTACAGTGACTTTCAACAGACTCGAGGTTTGTCAGTTTTTGCCATAGGTTTTCTGTAATTTATGATATTTATTTTAATAAACTTTTTTACTATTAGAAGCTAAAGATGAAAAGAGAAAAAGAAAATCATTTAAATTTCAATCAAGTCTTGCGAGTGTGAAACAGTAAAAGTTTCACGTGAAAGTACCATACGTAATATGTAAAAAAAACTCATTAAATTCTCTTTCAAAATTGGTCATCATATTGAATGTGTCCACCTCTTCACAATCCTTCTTTAAAGATTTTAAGGTACATTTGTAGCTACATACTTTTGTGAGCTTCTTTAGATTACTATTTTTGTGGATAATGTTGAGAATGAAAAAATACTATTGGTATTTTTGTGTAATATCACTAAGTTGTAAGTATATGTGTGACACCAATATAGGTTGTAATGTACGGGTAGAAGTGTTATACTCTAAATCAGATGTTTTAAATTTGAGCCCTGAATTGAGAAATTCCGCTGGAAGAGTCACTTTTAAATGGGCCCTGCAGTGTCGAAGCTCTAATGTGTATTTTAAACACTAGGTGAGAAATCAAAATAAAAGAAAAATATACGTGAAGTGAAAAAAATTAAGTTAATTTTTTCAGAAGAGGCTTACATTTATTTAAGTGACAATTTTTTAATTTGCAACTTCTTAGGGAAAAATATTAGCTTTTGAGAAGACTTGAATTTATTTGTTTTAAGACAATTTTGTCATTATAGCAAGATTATCGTTTCATTATATTAACTTGGGAAAATGCACAAGTACCTCCTCAATCTATGTCCGAAATCCCAGGGACATACTTATACTATACTAAGGTCCTATTACCCCCCTAAACTTATTTTATAAGTAATTTTCTACCCCTTTTTAGCCGGCACTAGTTTTAGAAAAAAGAGTCAACCATCGTTGGGCCCACAAGATAGTGCCACGTAGGTCGAAAAGGGGTAAAAAATTATTAATAAAATAAGTTCAGGAGGGTAATAGGACCTTAGTATAGTATAAGTGTATCTCTGAGATTTCAGGCATAGCTTGAGGGGGTACTTGGGCATTATCCCTATTACCTTCTTAGTATGTTTTTTCTCATACATAAAAACGTAAGGGACGTGCCTATTATATTTTTATGAGCAATTATTTTTTGTGAACTTTAATTTTTAGTTACAAGTGCACGTATTTAATTAGGGGTGTTGTGAACCTTCAATAATGACCGGCATGAACTATTTGCACCCTAGTAGAGTTATTATAATCGTTTTTGAGACAATGACTTGTCATGACATAATATTTGTATGCTAAGTTATTTTTGTTTTCTTGTTGGTTGTCAATATTATTATACAATATTGATAAATGATTATTTTTTTGAACAAAATGTTGCTTGATCTATCAACACTCAAGCATTTAGACACCAATAATTTTAAATATCAGTCACATTTCTTAAAATTTTATTTGAAAAATTAGAAGTTAATTATGTTAGGAAAAATGTCACACTATTGATTTTAGAATGGAATTATAAAATAGTAAATAATTTATCACAAACATTGTGTCGTGGCAAGCCACTGCCTTGAAAGCGATTTCGGCTTGACTCCGGTGCAAATTGTTGTAGTCGGTCGCTCCCCAAGGTTCCACAGTTACTCTCAAACACGTGCACTCGTGACAGAAAGTTTGGAGGTAGCCCAAAACCAATTGCCCAAGAAATATTCTAAGAATAAGATAAGAAGAAAAGAGAGAAATCTTTTTCTCTTCTTTTTGTTTGTGTTGGTAGGGTTCTCTTATGTTCCCTCAAAGCCTCTTCTTATATAGGATTGCAAGAGAGGGAGTTGAAAATAGGAGAATTTAATTTTTAGAAACCTATTGTCAAGGTTAATGACATTAAAGATCATTACATCACTTTCGTTGTTGGAACAGATGTATCTTCTCCATTGAAACATATTTTGCATTTGTCTTTTTACATTACATTTAGTTAATAAAGTTGAATAATTAACTCAACAATCCCCCACTAATGCAAAGACAAAGGGTAAGAACAAATTTTGGACAAAAGGAAGGAACATGTACTTAAGTGTCAATATCTTTCGAGTTGAATTTATTAAAGAATGACAAAAGTCCCATATCGGTGGTTAATGAGATAGGTGAACTCCTTATAAGGTTTGGACAATCTTTCTCCCTTAGAGCTAACTTTTGGGGTGTGAGTTAGAACTAAGAGCTAATTTCACATGGTATTAGAGCAGGGTCCGTCTCACTCGATGTTGGGCCCCCCAAAATCAAAAATTGCCCACACACCAGCTGTTAAGCACTGGGCGTGAGGTGGGGTGTTAAAGAATGACAAAGTTAATGAGATGGGTGGACCCCTTATAAGGCTTGGATAATCCTCCTCCCTTTGAGCTAACTTTTGGAGAGTGAGTTAGGCCTAAGACCTAATTTCACAGAATTGACACGTAGTGATATGAGTCAAAAACTTATTATCAACAAAGTGAAGAGAGCTGAGCGGATATAAATTAAGAACCCATAACACATACTATATCCTTAAATTTTAAGCAACCTCCGCGATAAAAACAAAGTGCTTTTATGGTCATGCACACACACCTTGGGTCTTATGAGTGCTCTAGAACCCAAGTCTTTCATAAAAGGTGACTACACCTTTACACTCACATAGGTGATTCCATCAAGTCTATCTTAAATCGACCACTTTAAGGCTATAGAATCATTAAGAGCAAAATAAGTTCAACCTTATAAAACATTACCTCACGCCATAGGATTAGTTTCCTTGTCGAGCCCTTGGGCATAGGAACTGCCAAATTTCTTTTCGACCTTACATATTCCAAGGAAATAATACTCAGTTTCAACAACTATTTAACCGCACCATGTCTGATAAGGATATGTCTCTTTTTTCCATTGTACACACTATTTTTGGCAATTCCAATTGATACTTGTGAGTCATAGTGAAGAGAGACTAGTGATGTTTGTATTACCCACAATGGCATATCCTCCAAAAGATTTCTCAGCCACTCAGCTTCTTCCCCTCCCAACTCAAGAGAAATGAATTCAGATTCCATGGTAAAACGTGCTATACAAGTATATTTGAAAGACTTCCACGAAATAGCACCTGCACCCAAAGTAAACACGTAGTCATTGCTGGAGCTAACTTCATCATTGTTTAGTTATCTAATTTGCATCACAAAAACCTTCTAAAACAACAGAAAATTTGTTATAATACAGATACCAATTCATAGTACCTCTCAAATACTTTAGCAATCGATAAAGAGCATTCCAATGTTCACTACTGGAATTATGCGTATATCTACTCAATCTACTAACAACATAAGTTATATTAGATCGAGTATAGTTCATGAGAAACATTACACTCCCAATTATTTTAGCATATTCAGTTTGAGAAACACTAGATTCTTTATTCTTCTTCAAGAGTATGCTAGGATAATAAAGAGTTCTCACTGAAACTACATCAAAACAGTCAAACTTTTTCAACATATTTTCAATGTAATGAGACTGACACAGAGAGAAACCATTAACAGTTCTTTGGATTTTAACTCCCAAAATCACATCTGTTTCACCAAGGTCTTTCATTTCAAATTTAGAAGATAAAAAGTTCTTGTTCTCATTAATAACATTCCATTAGGGCCAAATATTAACATGTCATCTACAGAACATATAATGACACAATCTGAGCCTATCGTCTTAGAATAAACACGTGTATCAGATGAATTTACAACAAAATCATTATCCACTAATGTGATACTAAATTTTTTACACCATTGCTTAGGTGATTGTTTTAGTCCATACAAGGACTTTCTCAGTTTACATACTTTAACCTTTTGCCCTAAAACCATATAACCCTCAGGTTGAGTCATATAGATCTCTTCCTCTAAATCACCATTAAGAAATGTTATTTTGACATCCATTTGATGTACCACTAAGTCGTGAACGACGGCCAAAACAATAAGAGTTCTAATGATCACTATTTTAGTCACAGGAGAATAAGTATCAAAGTAATCAACCTTTCTTTTAGTTAAAACCCCTAATCACAAGTCTAGCCTTATATTTTTCAATTGTACCATCAGGTCTTAATTTCTTCTTAAATATCCACTTGCTAGTTATGGGTTTACAACCTTTAGGTAAATCATACAAGTCCCAAGTGTGATTAGAAACTATAGAGTCTAATTCACTTTTAATAGCCTATTTTCAAAATATAACATCCATTGATCTCATTGCTTCATCAGAAGTCTTAGGGTCTTCTTCTATTAAATAGATAGACACTAATTCGTCATTTAAAATATTGATATCAAAATTTTCAGTTAAGAAAGTAGTGATAAAATCAGAATCAAAACTAGTCTCAGTTCTAAGTCTTTTACTCCTTCTGAGTTCATTTTCATGCTCATTAGAAATAACATTAGAAGAAGGCACATCATGAGAATTGTTTGGCATAGATGCAGAAGCATTATTTTGCACATCACGAATATTATGTTTCAAAGGAAAAATATGCTAAAAAAACTGTGCATCTCTAGATTCACCAATAGAATGATCACTTAGAGACATAAATCTATATGCAACACTATTTTGAGCATAATCAATAAAGACAGTATCAGAAGTCTTAGATCCAACATTTACTCGTTTAAAATTACGTAGACCAACCTTTAGCCAAACACCCCCACACTTTTACATATTTCAAGTTAGGAGCAAACCCTTTCCACAACTCATATAAGGTCTTGTCTAACTTCTTATGCGGGACTCTATTAAGAATATAACATGTAGACAAGACTGCTTCTCCTCACATATTGTCAGATAGACTAGAGCTTAAAAGCATAGAGTTCATCATTTCTTTAAGGGTTTAATTTTTCTGTTTGGCTATACAATTTTGTTAGGGAATATAGGGAGCACTAACATCACGTATAATATCATTTTTCTCACAAAAATATTCTAGAGTTTTTGGTACTATATTCACGGCCCCTATCAGATCTAAACCTCTTGATTTTTCTGTCTAATTGATTTTCCAATTCTGATTTGAATTTAAAAAACATGCTTTCAGTCACATCTTTAGTCTTAAGAAGATATACCTTAGTGTGTCCAGAAAAGTCATCAACAAAATTAATGTAATACTCCCTCCGTTTCAAAAGGAATGTCCCTATTTTCTTTTTAGTTTGTTTCAAAAAAAAAATGACCCCTTTCCTTTTTTGGCAACACTTTAACTTTAAATTCCCACGTGGAATGTTTAAGACCACAAGATTAAAGGGTATTTTGGTACATTTGATATAACTTTAATTTAGAACCACAAGATTTAAAAGTCTTCTTTCTTTTCATAAACTCCGTATGCTTTTTGAAACGAAGGGAGTACTTTTTTTCACCTTTGCTAACAGTGTTCTTGAAATTTGCTAAATATGAATGTATTAATTCAAGTAATTCAGTCTTTCTACTAATAACAAATTTGAAAGTTTTCTTGGAATGTTTTGCTTCTACACACACAAGGCATTTCGAAACATCATAAGTTTTTATCATAGAAATTAATTCCATTTTTCTAAGCTTGTTAATAGAAGCAATATTAACATGACCTAGTCTACCGTTCCACAAATTAATCGATTCAACAATATAATCAGTATTTAAAATGCTTGCATTATTGACAATCTCTTGAACAATGATCAATACAAATAATCCTCCACTAAGATATCCCTTCCCAACAAAGTCTCCCCCGCGAGAAATAATTATTTTATCAGCTTCAAAAACAAGTTTAAGGCCTACTTTGTTGAGAAGTGCTCCGGATACTATGTTTCTACGGAGGGAGGGAACATACAAAACATTGCTCAAGGATAATATCTTTCCAGAAGTTAGTATAAACAAAATTTTTCCTTTACCCATTACTACAACAGTAGTGGAGTTACCCATATATACACACTCTCCATCATTAGACTCCGTTAAGTTGTGGAATAACTCTTTATTGGCACAGAAATGCCTTGTGGCGTCTATATGTAGCACCCAGTCAATTTTGTTTGCCACCAAATTTGCCTCAACGACTACAACAACAATCACTTCATTACCCTCAACAAGATTGTCTTGGTCATCACTTTGTCCTTCCTGCTTTAAGTCCTGCCTTTTTTTTTATAGCACCTGACAGCTCTGTGACCAACTTTTCCACAAACAAAACAAGAGCCCTTAATTTTTTGAATTTGACTCTCCGACTTGTTAAACTAATTTTTTTTCTTCATAAGTTCCATTTTCAAGACTTTCTTTTGTTTTTCTTTGAACCTGTCTTTCACAACAATACCAGAAGATTCAACAAGATTAGCTTTAGAAGAATTAAGTGAAAGTTCTTCCATCGTATCTTTGAGACGGTTCACCTCTTAAGTCTTCATGTGACTAATAAGTTCTCGAAAGGTTAAATTCTTTTTGTTCTGTTTTAATTGATTTCTATAATCACTCTAAGATGGTGGAAATTTTTTTCAGGCAGAACATTAACCTGAAATATCTCACACATCTTCATGTCCTCGTTGAGAACAGCAACAATCAAGTTCTCATATTCATGAACTTATTCCATTATTGGCTTATTATCAAATATTTGGATTTTAATCCATTGTCCGACAACATATTTTTTCTTTCCTGCATCATCATCACCATATTTCTTTTCCAAACTATCCCATATTTCTTTAGCAGATTTATAGGTAACAAATAAACCAAACAAAAGGATTAGTCATGTGATATAGCAAATGCCCTCTCACAGTTCTACTATCGTTTTCAAACTTCTTTTTAACAACATCAACAACAGTTATAACATTGCTAGATTCAGTAATGGTGTTAGAACCATTCATAGAAGGTTCTTTAAATAAAACATAATCAACTTCTACTTGTTCAAAGAAAATTAAATTTTTGTGTTATCATTGTTTAAAATTATTTTCATCCAAATGCTCAAGTTTTGACAACTCAAAAAAAATTTTGTTAAAAGAAATAGCCATTTATCAATTTTGTATGTTAGAAAATTGCTTTCAAATTGTTAGGAAAAAATACTACAATATTGATATTAGAATGAAATTATAAAATAGTAAGTAACTTATCACAAACATTGTGTCTTAGCAAGCCACTGCCTTGAAAGCGGTTTCGACTCGACTCCAGTGCAAATCGTTGTAGCCGGTCGCTCCCCAAGGTTCCACAGTTACTCTCAAACACGTGCACTCGTGGCAGAAAGTTTAGAGGTAGCCCAAAACCAATTGCCCAAAAAATATTTCAAGAATAAGATAAGAAGAAAAGAGGGAAATGTTTTTGATTTTCTCTTCTTTTTGTTTGTGTTGGTAGGGTTCTCTTATGTTCCCTAAAAGCCTCTTGTTATATAAGATTTCAAGAGAGGGAGTTGAAAATAGGAGAATTTAATTTTTAGAAACGTATTGTCAAGGTTAATAGCATTAAAGGTCATTACATCACTTTGATTTTTGAAATGGATGTATCTTCTCCATTGAAACGTACTTTCTATTTGTCTTTTTGAATTATACTTAGTTAATAAAGTTGGATAATTATCTCAACAAATTATAATTCTTCAACTGATGATTTTGATAATATTTTATATGTTGCTTACGCTATTACTGGTTCTAGCCCTCATGTGATTGTTGATGATGATGCAAAAAAAAAAGTTTAAAAAAATAAAAACATTGTTAGAGAACAGATGTTGAATCATATGATTAATTTTTTATTTGATTTATTTGTTACGTATAAAACAACTAAGAAATATGAGGCAATGTGATTTTTTTTTTTGTTTTTAATGTTGACAATTATGTTAGATTAAATACTTCATAATAACAAGATCTTGAACACGATAATCTTATATAGAGATCGTTAGGGGCACATACCTGATGAGGGAGACATCATCACATAGAAAACATGGAGAAAAGGCGGAAGTGTTGATCGTAAATTGATTTCTACCTCTTTGCCCTAACTTTATGTTATCACAACTGTCAACGATGAAATTATTGTAGAGAATATGTAATAACCCTAATGGGTGGAAGGGGGAGACCAATTTATAGATCTTATGACTTAAACTGTGCGTCCATCACGTAACCAATGTACAGACGAGATCTACTCTTTATTAAATACTATTTAGTATATTACTGGGATTACAAGTAAACTTGGGCCATAAGTAAAAAATAATTAATAATAAATAATAATAACTCCTACATTCTCCCACTTGGCCCAATGACCATATAACATTAATATTTCATAAGCGTTAGTTGCGCGTATAATAAATCTCTTCTATAATGTTCATCATACATACCACAATATAACAAACTACTAATGTGAGTTATGACGGTTGTACATAAATTTTAAGTTACATACTTCCTTCCATATACTACTACATTAGCAACTTATCGTACTAGGTCCATAAGCTATAAAATGTATAATATTACGGTCCACAATAATGTCTTATAAATACTTATCTTGTAATATCTCAAAACAATAATGTATACACCATTATGAGAAACAAGATATTCATTAACGTATATCCGAAATAAATAATTTGAGCTTAGAATAAAAAAACATCATAAATATATCAATCACAAATACAACCAACACCCATTCTTTGAACATGTTTTTTAAATGTCTTTAGTTGTAAGTCTTTTGTTAACGAATCTGCAATCATGAGATTGGTTCTAATATTCTCAAGTGACATTCTTTGTTTCTAAATTTCTTCCTTGACAGTAAAGTACTTTAATTCCATATGTTTGGCACCTTTGGAGTACTTATCATTCTTGGAGAAGAATACTGCTGCACTACTATCACCAAAAAAAATTCAACGGCTTCATAATGGTGTCGACAACCCCAAGTCTTGAAATAAAGTTTCGCAGTCATAATACATGAATTGTCGCTTCATAACATGCCACAAATTCTGCTTTCATTGTGGATGTAGCAATGACAGATTTCTTAGCACTCTTCCACGATATTGCTCCTTCAGTTAAAAGGAACAAGTAACCAAATGTGGATTTTCTAGTGTCAAAAAATTCAGCAAAATCTGAATCAGAGCATCCAATAACTTCTAAGTGATTGGGTCTCCTATAGGCTATACATGAACATGTAAGCATTCGTTCCTTTCAGGTACTTTAAGACTTCCTTTGCAGCTTTCCATTGATCAATTCCAGGATTACATTGATATCTTCCTAAGATCATCTCCAACCCACATCTATTTTACTCTCCATTCTCTATATTTGGAGAGTAAAATAGAGAATGAACACCCCAACCCATATCTCTATATCATTCTCTATTCTTCATATATAAAGAGGTGAATAGTAATTCTCCAAACTTGGAGAACTACTATTCACACTCTCTATTTTACTTTTTGACTATTTTTTATTATTATTTCTATTACTTTCTCATTAACATATTATTTTACATGTAATATCACTAATCTAATATTCATACTTCCTTTTAAATGTAATATAATATTTTAAAAAATATATTATTTTATATATTATATTTTCATTCGAATTAATTGTATTTTAATTTTTCTCTAATTTTCATCAATGATATAATTTGATTTTATTATTGATTTTCACTTTTAAAAAAAAAAACACAATTAAAATGATAAGATGAAAATTTTCATTCAAAAATAAAAGGGAAAAAGGACAAATAAACCTCCGAAGTTTCATAAATGGTATGCATATACCCTTCGCTATACTTTTAGGACGTCAATACCCTTGTCGTCCAAATTTTGGTGCATGTATATCCTTTGAGTTAACGGTGGTACACGTGTCTTGATCTTAACCACTGATCATATTTGTTAAATTTCTGCCCAAAATTAAAAAATGTTCACCCGAATTAATCTAAAAACCCGCCAAATACATAATACCCATAACCCAAAAATATCAACCCAAATCCCCGAATCAAATCATCTTCATCCCCAGAATCATCCTCCATTTTCTCAAACTTCCTTTGCCTTGACCCACGTAATCTTGCTCTATAGCTAAATCAATTATTTACTCATCACAATCATTATACTTGATAAAATCTCATTGAATGAACTGTCCAAGAACTTCACAAATTATTGATATCTCAATGTAAATATCAAACTTACAAAAATTAGAAGAAGACTTTATTGGCAAAGGCATATGAATACTTATAGTAAAATTAACATCCCACACACATTTAAGATGATAAATATCAAGTTATAATCATACTCCTTACAAATAAACTACTTATAGCATATTATTATCAAGTTATAGCATATCAATTAATAATATATTATTTAAAAAAAATTAATTCGTACTCTTTAAAAATAAACTACGTATAGCATATTATTATCAAGTTATCGCATATCAATTAATAATATATTAATTAAAAAAATTAATTTATTATTTAAATAATAATTAATATGTTTAAATAATTACTTTCATTTATTCACTTACCTTTCATAAACCAAACTCTTTAAATTTTTTACTAATTAATCAATTACCTTTTAAAGCTTTTAATATAAATAATAAATTATTATTAATTGAATATTAATTAAACTTCACATTATATAGTTACCTTTTAAAAACCAAAATATAAATAATAGGGATTCTATTTTAATTAATTCTCTATTATACGATTACCCAATAACTACCCACCCCCATCTTCCCCCAATACACACTCATCTTCCCCCAATACACTTCATCTCTCCCCATCACGCGCAAAGATATTTTCATCTTCCCCAAAATCCCGCCTCAATCATCATCTCTTCCCTTACCCAAATCCGGCCTCAATCATCTTCCCCATTAGTGGTATTACAAACTAATGACAATGCTGCTTCTTAAAAAGTAATTAGTGTTCATCAAGCAGACCGACTGATAGGGCTGAGAGATAAAGCTAATGTCGCAAATACACACAAGATTGTCTCATCATTTTTAGTATTACAGTTTAATCAACACCACGACTCAACTTGCTAACATAACCAAACTGCCAAAAAAGGGGTAAAGTAAAGGGCCTTATTGCTGATTTGGATTTTATATTCTGATTTTGGTATGTCCCATTGTCATCTTTTCAAAGGAAGATCGAATCCCAGAATCATACAAACAACATCTACCTTTAAAAGCATACTTCACTGGCCCTATAAAGCAAAATTTGAGAAAGGATGCTAGCAGCGAGTTGTTCTTCCTTCTATATACAAGTGATATATTAACCACTCAGTAACTACTCTTTTTCATTATTAACCAAAGACATGGTGAATGCAAGGCCCAAGTTCTAATCATAACAATACCCAAAAATTTAGGAAATGGATAATAATGCATACAAAATGGTATCAATGTATGTGTATGAATATATGTATTAATGTTGTATATCCTATAATTTTAACTATTATAATAAGTATTGCAACTGTATATTTTATTTTCTGATTTTAATGTATGAATTGACGTATTCATACTAAATGAGTATTGGTTTGTATTTTCAAAAGTCACAGATTTGTTTTTTTTTTAAAATTGAATATGTATTAATATTGTATGAATTGTGTATGAACTGTGACATATAGTTGTATGATTTTTGTATGAATTGAATTAAATGTCCATCGAATATGTATTAATATTGTATGATTTTTGTATAAACTCTTGTATTTAGTTTGTATGATTTGTGTATGAATTTAATTGAATTCCAATTTAATATAGCATAGTATATATGATTTTTTCTATGGAATTTATAGTATATAAAAAGTAATAATTCAGGTCCAAAGAGAACAACGGGTAGACCACAACTTGAAAGATGGAAGGGGTTTGCTGATGTGAAATTTAAAAGGACAAAAATGACTTGTAGTAGATGCCGTCAAGTTTGACACAATAGAAAGACATGTTCAAATTATCCTGTGCAAAAACAATGATTTCGTTATGTTACATTTGTTATTATGTTGTTTTGAATGTTAGAAACACGTTTTGTTTTATTGAGTGCAGTTGTCATCATTGGCATTTATAAAGTTTGATTTCGTAAAAAATTGACATATATATATCATTTGTTTTTTGTTACATATGTCAAAGTTCAATATGACATTCATAATTCATACAATGTTTATACATTATAAATATAAATTGAACTATACTGACATTTATAAAATGTTCATATAGTATTCATAGAATGTTCATATAGTATTCATACAATGTTCATATATATACCATTTGTTTCTGTTACATATATCCAAGATGAATTTATAATTCATATAATGTTTATACCTTATACATATACATTGAACTTTAATTTCATCATAAAATGTTCATATAGTATTCATACAATGTTTCAACTATGAAAATTATCGTGAAATTTTGGGGGGGGAAATGACTTTTACGTTTATGACAATCTGAAAATAATCGTGAAAATTTGGAAAGAAGACTACTTGTAACGTTGATGCAAATATGTTTGAAAATGCCAATCTGAAAATATTCTGAAAATTTGAAAATAATTATTAAAATCTAGTAGAGTTTTTTAAGGAATTAATTCAAAAAAATAATATCATTTTAACTAATTAGAGATATTTAAGGCAATGATGATAATTTGAAAATATTTAATATCTCTAAAAACGTGCTAATCATATATTTAACTTTAATTAAACTCCCTAAAAAGTGCAACTATACATATTCAAAACGTGCTACCTGAATTAAATGTAACAATCAATAAAGTATCAAAAATTTGATAATTTGTGTTGTCAGTGTGTTAATTATTTACATTAATTATACATTATTACTTTATCCCCTTAATTTTTAATTAATTGTTAATAACAACTCATTTTAATAAATTATAATTAATAATATAATTATTAATCAAATGCTATAGAGTGAGATATTAAATGCTACACAACGAAATTGAAACTCTAATGCTATAACTTGATAATATTACTGTATAAAATGCTATATACATAATTTACACACACTGATATGTGAACTAGAGTAGAAAAGTCTCTTGAAAGAGATTATAAGAAAAACAAAGTAAAAGATTACATATAAGATTTAGAAATATAAGAATATCCTCTATAATTTTTTAATTCTTGATTTTCATGTATCTGCTATCTGTTGGCTAATTTCTAGTTCCCTGCTTCAATTTTTGCATAGACAAACAGACGTATGTACAAAAGTTAGCGGAAATTGTATTCGCAAATTGGGAAAATGTTGAAAAATCGGACAATGAGGACACGGGGCAATTTTAGATGTCATCTAGGAAATTAAGTGAATTGATTTGGGGATTTGGATTGATATTTTTGGGTTATGGGTATTATGTATTTGGGCGGGTATTTAGATTAATTCGGGTAAATTTTTTTAATTTCGGGTAGAAATTTAATAAATATCAAATCAGTAGTTAAGATCAAGACACGTGTACCACCATTAACTCAAAGAATATATATGCACCAAAATTTGGACGGCAAGGGTACTGGCGTCCTAAAAGTATAACGAAGGGTACACGCATACCATTTATGAAAGTTCATGGGTATATTTGTCCCTTTTTTCCAAATTAAAATACATTATATGATAATTTAAATACAACATAATAATATAATACATAACATTATAATTTAAATACAAGATAAAGTACAATACATAAAATAATTAATTTGGAATAAAGCAAGAATCATGCGAAAAGATGTTGAACGTGTATTCGGAGTTTTACAATAACGTTTTGCAATTATTATAGGACCGTCACGTTTATGAGAAAATAAAGTGTTACATGAATAATAACTACATGTATTATACTGCACAACATGATAATTGAGGGTGAACATGATCTTAATGCACCAATTCAAGACGTCGTAAAGATTCCAACTATAACGACAAAAATGATGATAAATGAAAATTTTCGATTTGAACAATTTTTAGCTATACATAAAAAAATAAAATTAAGGACGATAATACTAATTTTGAACCCCGTATGCATTAATACAGTATTTATAAAAGCAAAGTAATAATTTCAAAAAGGAAAAAAAGTTAAAAATATCCTTAACGTATTTTAAATGGATTTATAATGTCCTCCTTCCACCTTTTGATTTATAAAGTCCTCAACGTTTTTTAAGGTATAAAGTTGCCCTTTATTAACGACACGGTGACATGACAATTGTGACATGGATTTTCTTTACTTAATACAAATATATGACCCATTTAGTCTAGAAATCCATTTAAAAAATCTGAGCGATATGACTGATCAATTTTGGGTCTTTTGTTCCCATTTGTTACTAACTCTCATCTTTCTTCCTACCTCCTTTCAATTTGTCTTCTTTTTTCATTACTCAGTTAATTTCAATAAGAAAAAGAAGGGATGAACTACAAAGAATAAGGTAGTTATAATCTTGAATTTGTTCCTTGTTGACATTGAAATGTTCAAGAAGAAAAGATTTTTTCTTCTTCAGTTTTGAAGCATCCTGCTTCCAACTATAAACTCCACCATTCAAGCTAATGACCAATCAAAAAGTCCAATTCCAAAGAAAATGAGCCATAAAAACAAAAGCTTCATTTGTCATCTCCACCCACAATTTGTTCTTGATTGCAAAAGACTTCTTCAGCCTAAAACTTGAAGATAAACTCTTACTAATGCCTAACGATTTGCAATTTATAGACATCTTTAATAAAATCCCCTACGTAGCTTCAGTAAATTCCTTGAAAGCTTAGGAGAAAATCGACTCAGATCAGAAAAACTCATCAAAAGTCAATAATTGACATGAATTTCAACAATTCTCAAGCAAACACATCTCATAATTTTGACAAAAAAGCTGATAGTGATCAATATCAAGATTTTGTTATAAACTCACCTCTACAAACTCCTAATCAAACTCCTAAGAAGGCAAAACCATTACCTAAGTTACAGAGTATGGAATCAACTGAGTAAAAAATTGAAGAAACAAAAAAATATTATCCGAAAATCATAACTAGAGGTGTTGTTATTTACAACCATTGTCGGATGAGGTTGAGAGTCGTCCTAAAATGGATTTTAAAGATAAGATAGGTTAAAATGAAAATGGGTTTTAGGGTGGGTTTAAGTTTATTTTTTTTTAGCAATATGGGTCGGGACGTTAGGCTGAATTTTAAAAATTAGGTGGATCGATAAGATAAAGTTATTTGGCTAATTAAATGAGTCATCATTTATCATGTTAGTGGGCTGTTAATAAAGGGCAATTTTAAACTTTAAGAAAATGTTAAGAGGAAATGCCAACCAAAAGGTGGAAGGAGAACATTTTTAAACCATTTGAGATACGTTAAAATCATTTTTGACCCTTTTCCCTTTCAAAAATTAAGTGCTTATGTAATTGTATTTCAATCTTATTAGAATTTGTCCATTAATTTGTATATTATAGCATATTTCTTGAAATTTATGTTATTTAAAATTTTAGAATAAAATATTATTTTATATTAAATAAAAAATTGAAAAAATAAAATGTTATATAACATTAAAATTATGTAACGTAATTATTGGGAAAAGAAAAAAAAGAAATAAAGGATTTATAGTATGAAATAAGAATGAAAAATAAAAATAACAATATAATATTGAGAGAGAAAAAGATTTTTTTTAGAGAGTAAAATTGAAAATTGGGTTGGAGTTGGTTGTTTGAAAAAATAGAGGATAGTGTTGGAGATGACATTTCGACTGCAAAACTAATATCCGATCTTGTGCAAGTTTGAATCTAACTTCCAACAATACAAGAGTATGGAATTGTTTCCATTTCTTTTCGTTTTACATCATTCTTTGGGCATTGCATGAGATTAAATTTGTCCCCTTTTTGAATGTGAACTATTCAACTCTTTCGATATAGCCCCTTTGAGACAATCCTAATAATCCTTGTGATCTATCACGGAATATTTCTATCCCAATCACATAAAATGCCTCACCCATATCTTTCATTTCAAAGTGCATAGAGAGAAAAATTTTCATCTCATGCATTATGCCTAAATAATTAGCTGCAAGTAAAATGTCATCAACGTACAAGACTAAAAATATAAACTTACGGCCACTGATCTTTTGATATTTGCACCGATCAACGGTAATTTCATTAAATTCAAAAGATGGTATGGTATCATTAAACTTTATATACCATTGTCGTGAGGCTTATTTGAGTCCATATATTGATTTCTTTAGCTTACACACCATTTGATCTTTCCCTTTAATTTCGAAACCTTCTGATGGTCCATATAAACATCCTTCTCGAGGTATCAATTAAGAAAGACAGTTTTCACATTCATTTGATGTAACTCTAAATCATAATGAGCTACCAAAACTAAAACAATTCTTATTGAGTCTTTTTTTAAGACCGGTGAAAAGGTCTCTTTATAAAATCAATGTCTCCTTTTTGAGTGTATCCCTTGACAACAAGTTTGACTTTATATCGTCCAATATTACCATTAGAATCGTGTTTGATCTTGAAGACCCATCTACACCCGATTCTTTTAGATCTCTCTGGTAATTGAACAAGATCCCGGACTTTGTTGTATTCCATGGATTTTAACTTTTCATTCATGGCATCAATCCATTTGTCAGACTTAGTGCTTTTTATGTCATGTGAAAATGAAATTGGATCTTTATCAATTCCAATGTCAAAATCTGACTCTTGCAAATAAATCACATAATCATCTAAAATGACCGATTTTCTTTCGCTTTGAGATCTTCTTCATGACACTGTTTGTGGTGCATTTGCGTCAGATACTTGTGAGTTAGTTCCTTCTTGAAGTTTTTCACCCAAATATTGTTCAACATTGTTAAAGTGTTCTTCAACAGGAGAAACAACATTTGTTGTTGGTGGGGAAGTAGGTACATTTATGGGCAATGAAATATTTACTCTTACCTCATTAATTTCAACACTTTGTCGTTCAACACTCCCATTAACTTCACCATTCTCAATGAGTTTTACATTACGGGTTTCAACAATTCTCGAACTATGATTTGGACAGTAAAACATATACCCTTTAGATTTCTCTGGATAACTAATGAAGTAACCACTTATTATTTGAGAATCTAATTTCTTTTCATGTGTATTACAAACTCTAGCTTCCGCTTGACAACCCCAAACATGCAGGTGTCTCAAACTAGGATTCCTTCTGGTCCACAGTTCAAAGGGGGTCTTTGAAACTGCTTTACTAGGAATTCTGTTTAATAAATATACAACGATTTTAAGAGCATACATCCACAATGATTTGGGTAATGAAAAATTACTTATCATACTTATAACCATATCCATAAGTGTTCCATTATGCCTTTCTGCAACACCATTTTGTTGAGGTGTTTCTGGCATAGTATACTATGCACATATGTCATGTTCTTCAAGAAATTTTGCAAATAGACCTGGACATTGTCCTGATTCATTATATTTTCCATAATATTCACCACCTCTATCTAACCTAATGATTTTCACTTTTTTTTAATCTAATTGTCTTTTAACCTCATTAACGTACACTTTGAGAGCGTCCGCTGCTTGAGATTTTTCTTTCAATAAATAGATATATCCATAACGTGAAAAATCATCGATAAAGGTGATAAAATATTGTTCTCTTCTTAAAGATGGAACATCAAAGGGTCCGCAAATATCAGTGAGTAATTTGAGAAGTTGGGTGCTTCTTGTGACACCTTTCTTCGTATATTTGTTTATTTTCCTTGAATGCAATCCAATCGTATATCAAGATCAATAAAATTATAATTTGGAAGAATTTCATTCTTTACTAATCTTTTTAATCGTTTCTGGATACATGACCCAAACTTTTTTGCCACAAATAAGCAGAACTTTCATTTAGTGAACAATATTTAATTTCTACATTTTGATGAATAGTAAGTATGAATTGAGAAAACAATTCATCAAAATTATTATCAAGTTTCCATCTATATAAACCATCGATAAGAACACTAGAACCATAAAAAAATAGTATCATTATATAGATTGAAACATCAATGTCCAAATATAAAATCGAATCCAGAAACACAGAGTCTTGAAAGGGAAATCAAATTTCTAGAAATCGAAGGAACATAATGAGCCTATAATCGATCAAGGTAATATTCAGTCTCCAAGATCAACCGATAAGTCCCTATCCCTTCAATTTGAGCTTTCATGGTATTTTTCATGAACACGAAATTCTTATTTGGATTTGTAGTTTGAATCGTAATGAATCCCTGCAACATAGCGGATACATGAGTAGTTGCACTAGAATCAAGCCACCAAGTATTATTAGGAACTTCCATTAAATTTGATTCGAAACATACAAAAGCATTAAATGTACCTTTCTTTTCAAACCAAACTTTATGTTTCAGGCAATCTTTCTTATGGTGTCCTTCCTTTTTACAGAAATGACATACATCAGCCTTGAGTTCCTTATGAGCATTCTGTGGAACTTTAGCAGGTGATTTCTTTTTCTTAAACTTGTTGTCCTTCACTTTAACAGATCCTTGATCAATGAGGTTATGGAATGAACACTTTGTTTCTTAAGTCTTGACTCCTCTTGAGTAAGCATACTGGACAATACATTAACATTTCACATATCATTAATAGTGTTATAGTTAATTTGAAATGATCCATACTCAAGAGACAATGAGTTCAGAATGAACTGAACCAAGAAGATGTCATCCACTTTCATCCTCAAGGTCCGAAGTCTTCCTGCAATGTTAGTCATCTCGATGATATGATTTTTATATTACGCGACCCATCAAACTTCATGGTCATGAGTTCAGCCATTAGTGTACCAGCGGGAGACTTATCACCAAAACGAAAATGTTCTTCCATAAACTTCAGGTATTCCTTAACACTTTCTATTTGTGGAATAGTACTCTTAATGTTGTTAGCAACAGTCATTCGCGTGAACATAAGACTCAACCCATTAGAGCATTCCCATGATTTATGAAAAGACTTCTCATCAGCACTGCTCTTATCGGTAATAGCAGTGGGTTTTTCATTCAACAGAGCATAGTCAAGATCCATTACACCTAAGTGGAACTGGACTTGTTCATGTTATTTAGAAAAGTTCAATCCATTGAACATAGTAACAAAAGAAGCATGCAAATGAAAAAGAATAATTGCAAAATAGATATAGATGCTCACAAATAAGAAAATAATGTGAATTCAGTAAAACGATAAAATTATATCGTAATTCTCCTTTGGGTAGATACTACGACACATTATCATGATTTAAATGTCAATTTTATCTTTAAAAGGTAATTGAATATTTTTAATCAAATGTATACGACAACTTTGGATAAACAATATATATTCAACTAAAAATTTTAATTTACCTCATAATTTTAACTATTCTTAGAATGATAGATTCATCTTTGGATAAATTCTTAAGTTCTAGGAATAGTAAAAGTCAATTTATCTATTTGTTTTTCAATATTGACATTTAATTAATCTTCATAGATAAATGACAATTTTGTGAATACATATTTTTCTTAACCTTACTAGTTTGGCCACGTTGGTGACTACAAGCTATATGAACACAAATACACACATAATATCATAAAATTTTTGTGCATATGAATAATTTCATACATTTTAGTTTGACCATTTTGGCCATCATAGAAACATAATACATGCATCAAGTGATCATAAACATTATGTGTAGATATTAATTTCTCTAGTTTGGCCACTTTGGTGACTAACAAACTATTTTGCAGAAGGTACACACATATTATTTATTGTTTAGTATAACATCACTTTAATTTATTGCACAATCTAAATCACAACATAATTATTACATTATGGGAGATTAGAATTTATGCAATCTATAACAAAACATAATTATTTATTTATTTAGAGGTGGCGGGCGGTGATTACTCTTTATTACTCTACCAAAGCTGATAGGGTTATATAATTTATGAGGATTATCTGTTCAAACAATCCAGACTCTGATGCCACATTTAAGATTAAATACTTATAACATACTATTAGGATCTTGAACACGATAATCTTACATAGAGATCGTAGAGGCATATACCTGATGAGGAAGACATCATCACATAGAAAACACATAAAAAAACAGAAGCGTTAGTCGTAAATTGGTTTCTAGCTCCTTGCCCTAACTTTAAGCCGTCAATGATGGAATTATTGTGGAGAATATGTGATAACCCTAATGGGTGGAGGGGATCCAATCTATAGAGATTATGACTTAATCTGGTACGTCCATCAAGTAACCAATATACGACGATATCTATTCCTCATTAAATAATATTTATGATATTACTTGAATTACAAGTAAACTTGAGCCATAAGTAAGAAATAATTAATAATAATTATTCTTACAAATTAATTTCAAAGATCGAGAAAATATATGTTGTTAGACAATGAATTAAGTTTCATATGATTGACAATAAGTGTGAAACAAGTTTACGAGTATGAAATGTAACATCCTCGTGCCTAGAATCATGATTTCTACACGTGACAATCGTTTTCCCCTTCTATTAGTTGTGTTTGGAGCTAATTTTTGGAGATGTAAATTTGTAGTTTTCGGTGTTCCTTTGAGGTTTACACTTGGTTAACTAAGTTAATCATCTCGGGACTCTTTTATAATTATTTTTATGAAGTTCTATGAACGTTTCGTCAAGTTGAGGTCATTTGAAAAATCAGCCGATTTAAGATCAATTATGAATTGTTTATAGGTGCATACCATCTGTGTATATATAGCGTTTGCGAAGATTAATACGTAAGGAAAAACATCGTGAAGAAGCTATGACTTTCGAGCATTCATTGGAAATGTATGTTAAGGCTAAACTACGTCCCTCATTATAGCACCACTCCTCGGAAATTCCTAAAACGCCAAATGTGATATTTTGCTAGTCTTTTGCTACAAAGACCTTTAGTGAAAGACCTTGAGATTTCAAATGAATTATTTTCATGATTCTATTATTTTGGTGTTTCACTCGCTCGGATAAATAGAGTATTCGACGTCTACATGTCATTTTATCAGTTTCCTTGATTATACGTTCGCATGTATGAATTCTTATACTTCTTTGGGTGATGTGACTTAAAATATCACACGAGACCCTTATTACTTGTAACTAGCCCTCTTTCCCCACTAATGTTATTATGAAAATCTTTAAAGTAACTCACAATCTTCAAAACTCTGTAATGTAACTAAATGTTTAAACTATTAGAACACTTGATTTTTTGAAATACTTCTTTTATAAATTATTTAGGAACCAATTTAGGAACTAAGTAAATCACCTTAAACTTGTTATGAATATCTTCAAAATTAGGTTATCTTTCTAATATTCAAGTTAACTTTTAAAGCTTATTTGAAAGAACATGTGAGGTTTCATGAGATGGTTACACGTTATACGTAAGTGATTATGGTGTTATGGGAACAAGACTACAAACGGGCAAGATTGAAAACATGACAACAGTAACGTATAGGTGTTATAAATTCATGTCATGACATGCTATGCATTTTACTCCTGAAATATAATCGGAAGGTATGAGGCTTATTGGCTATATTTATACATATGAGACAGAGATGGCCACAAATTGACGAATATGATGTCTGTTCGCTACCGGAAGACACCATCATTGCTAGCATTTGGTATATATATATATATATTAGCATGCCATGCATATTTAAGTAGTAGGTGACCAAATGTCATCCATGAAGATTATTTGAGTTTTACTTTCAGGTGACATCTCTATTACCTTTTTACAGTAAATATTTATGATTTTGTTTTCCGCTTTACATAACAGTACATTTTTATTCATATTGACGTCCCTTTGCCTGAGGAAGCTCCTTTTTGTTCATGGTTCAGTTTGAATTGAATCTTTAGTTAAATCAAACGTTGACCAATTTAATTAATTTTTAAATTATCAAAATCAAATCATCAAATTATTAAATCAAACCAATCAATTACAGTCATATCTAATTGTTTGATTGTTGTCGGTTTAATTCGACTTTAAAAAATTCTAATGTTATTTTGATTCTTTTCCGCTATAATTACTAAAGAATGTTTCTATCTTTTTTTCAACTTATAATACGTTATTAGCCTTTTATTGTGGTCACTATACTTTATGAAAAAATGTGAAAAAGAATATCTAAAGATCTATAGACTTTGATGAAACAAAATAAATTTGACAAGAACATAAAAATAAAATTAAAAAAAAAAGGTAAATCTCATAGCTATTTGTTTAAGTTAATGTGTTTCAATTCATGACTTACTTTAAGAAATGAACTTAAGGTGTAAAGTTCATCAACTTATTAGATATAAGTAATTTTTTCATAAAAAATTATACACAATATTAAAAAGTAATATATTGTATATACATAAATATAAAATTTGTGTATATAATTTAGCGATTTGATTTAATTTAATTTGATTTTTTCTTCAATTTGTTTTTAATAAAATCAAATCAAATTAAACCAAATATTATTTTTAAAAAAATTAAAACAATTAAAAATTTAGTCTATTTAATTTAATTATCACTTCGGTTTGATTTTAACCAAATCTACACCTCTATATAATAGTCAGATCTTAGATCTTTACCAAGACGTGCCAATGAAATCTACTTCTACTTGTTCAATTGATATTCGGTTAATTGTTTGGATCATTGTTATCCACTGTTTCATAATATATTATATTGTATTGTACTCTATTATATTATATTGTATGATAAATACAATGTTTGGCTAGACTAAAATTGTTTGTTGTTGCTAAATAACATTTTAATTGTTTGATTTGATTGTATCGTACTGCATTGTAATTTATAAATTTACTAAAATATCCTTAATTATTTTAGGGTAGGAGGTTTGACTAGATTTTTAAATAATTAAGGTAAAGTAAATTAGTATTTTGAAATAATATATAAAGATATAATTGTAAAAATAAATTAAGTAATAATGTGAACACATCAAATTGGTTGTTCCATAAAATAGGGATTTTCATTGTTACGTATAATGAAATTTAACAATACAGTAGAATATATTTTAAGTAACAATCATACAAACATTGTAGATATAGTAATGATACAATTCAATACAATGGAGAACGATGATCCAAACATAGTGTTAGTAATATCACAATAGATGTCGGTTACCATCAGACTATCAAACAAAAATTTTTGGTAATTTGATATTTGGTAATTCCGTATAATTTGTAAAATTTGAAAATTGATATTTGGATTAAAATTTGATATGAGACATTAATAGCATTTCGTATTGAACAAATTACAGAAATACACATATTTTAATTCACTTATTTCCATCATCCCCTATTACTTTTAAAAATCTCCAAAATCTCTTATTTTTTTAATGTATCTGAGTCAGTATTTAATGTATTCGAGCTACATATTATGTATCTGAACCAGTATTTAATGTATCCAAGCTACATATTATGTATCTGAACCAGTATTTAATGTATTTGAGCTACATATTATGTATCCGAGTTAGTTTATAATGTATCTGAAATACATATAAATGTTTATAATGTATCTGAAATACATATAAATGTATCCGAGACAGTATTTAATGTATCCGAACTTCAATTATTGTATTCGATTTTTTTTAATTTTTAAGAGATTAATGTAATTAAAAACTTATTAGGGTTAGATTGTAATTTCATATTAAAAATTATGACATTTATATAATTTACACTTTGGTAGAACATTTGATATTTCCCTAATACCAAGTTATTTACTTAATGAAAGTTTTATATCAACATATCCATTACTCCTTACTACAAGTCCAAATAGAAAGTTAAAGAATAAACATGAATAATCCAAATACATGTCTTTTAGTTGCATCAATTTGTTTTTCTTAATGTTTTCTTACTTGTTGATCTTCTATAATATTGTACATGCACATAAAAAAATAGAAATGATTCGAGAAATAATATAAATTTTTTTCTTACAATTGACTATAATTTCAATGTGGCATAATTGAATATCTAACCAAACCGAAGTTTCATTTACCATTTTGTTAATTACCAAACCAAAATTCAAAAAAAATCGTATTTGGTATCTATTTTTAACTATCAATTACCGAATATCCAATTCGAAATTTGAGAAACCCGAATCGAATACTGAATGTCCACCCAGTGTCACGTTGCTCAGAAATTTGGCTCGATATTGATTAAAAAAATAATTTAATTAATGACGTAATCGAATCATAATTGACCATGTGTAAAAATATTCTTGCAAAATCGAAATTTTCTGTTAACAAATAATGAAATAAATTTTTTTTTCTAAAATAAAAATGACATAAATGAGTCAAACCTTAAATGAATGATATATAGTAACCTTATCTTAAAGATCGATAACATTTATAAATTTTTTTCAAAAAAAGAAAGTAGATCATACATACATATACATATATACTGATAAATTTTGAATTGTTTTCTTTCATATAAATTGCTTATAACCCAAAGTTGAGGTAAGGGGTAGTACTGACTATTGAGTAATGATAGAAAGGGAGGGGCAATGAATCGTGTGGTTTGGGTTAACTTAACGTCTACGTTTGGGAATGACAGAGAAGTTAATTGTACCTTTATTTTTTTTTGCCTGTTACATTTTTCAGAATACATTTACTTTCTCTAATCAAATCATGGCCATCCCAATTCCCATGTACTTTTAATACTAATAATTTTGCACTCATGAATCTCTTATCATTTTTAAAGTTCTTGCACATCTCTAACGTTTATAGTGGCCCAAGATCTTTTACCCTAAATTTCAAAATCAATATCCATACTTGTTTTCTTCACTAGTAGATATTTGGATCTTTTGGCCAAAAGGCTATTTTCAAAATTTAATTGGACAAAAATACAAATTTTTAAGTTGGAGTAAAACCTCTTTATGATTTTTTTATATAAAGAAATTCTAAGCATAGGGGAAGAGGAAATGAAGGAGAGAATTATAACAAGGGTAATCGTGTCTTCACCAACAAGGTGAAAGTAATATTCAACCAATCGAACTACTAATAGTTCTACACTCTTTATGATGTCATCATTTTGAAGTATAAAATATATCACTCTTTGTTGATCTTCTAGGTCATTTTCTCTATTTAGCGATATTTTAACTTTTAGTGCTTTCTTATAGTGACCAAAAGTCATTTATGACTTGTCGGAACTGAAAGTTCGGTCACTTGATCATTCGTTTGGTTTTTAAGCAAGTTTGTGTGTTCTAAAGATTTTAAATCTTGAATGATTGACTTCAGTCAAAGCTTTAGCTAAACCGTTTCAGAATACATTTATGATGATTCTGTTAGTTCTAGAACGTCGAATTTGGTCTAGTTGAATCTTTGGTTTGGATCTTGATACTTCCGAGCTCATTTGAAATTACCTTGTGATTTTTGGCTAAAATGAAATCGTAGGTGTGAGATCCAGTTTTTGTTGAGACGACCTCTGTTGGAAGTTTTGACATTTCCATTAAGTTGGAAATGCTAAAGTTGGTGGGCAGCATGAAAGAGTTGGTTTTGGTTCTTGTGGAATCAAACTAAATGGAAGATGAATTAATATGAATATTTGGTAGGAAGATAATTAGTAGGAAATACAAGTCAAAGATTGTATCTTGGTAGGTGAAAGTTAGGCAAACCATAAAATGGTTTGCTATCTTAACCTTGACAATTTTGACACATAGCGATGTCATGGATGACATCAATAGGATGAATTTATTCCTATAAATAGGTAGCTCTTAATTCATTTTCAAATCATCCTTTCACTTGCCTTCTCATCTTCTAAGGCATTGTGTTCTCTCTCTTGTAGTATTTCACTTATATTCTTTGTATAGTGAAATAAATATTGGTGCAGTTGTTCTTTGGTGGACGTAGGATCATTTTGATCCGAACCACGTTAAATATTGTTGTTCTTCCTTGTTCTTTAGTTTCACGTTTCCGCTAACAATTGGTATCAGAGCAAGGTTCTGTCTGAGTATGCTCTGTGGTTGCAGCACAGTCTGAACTTCCACATCAGAAAAGGATTACTTTGGTTTTCTGTAGTTCCAAATACATTGTAGTAGAAAAGGAAGAACAAGTAAAAAAAAAATGAGTTCCATGAAGTTTGAAATTGATAGATTTAGTGGGCGCAACAACTTCAATATCTGGAAAATCCAGATGATAGCGTTACTGCGGAGGGAAGGTTCAATCCATGCTATTGACGGAAAGTACCCCGATAAGATATCGGATTCCGACAAAGAAAAGATTGAAGGAGATGCATTGAGTGCAATCCAACTGTCCCTTGCACCTAACGTACTTTGTGAAGTGAGTACAAGTACCGAAGAGACGGCCAAAGAGTTATGGGAAAAGCTGGAAGGGCTTTACCAGGACCAGTCAGTGACAACAAGGATGTTGTTACAACGGCGTCTTCATACATTTAAGATGGATTCAGGTACTTTGTTGCAAGACCATCTAGATGCGTTCAATAAACTTGTGATGGACTTACAAACTGCTGGAATTAAAAAGGACGAGGAGACACTTGCATGTTCTTTACTATTTTCATTGACTTCAAAATATCGTGATATTGAGAATTCAATGATGTATAGCAAACAACCTATTAAACTTGAGCAAGTGCGGCAAGCACTAAACTCTTGTGATGTGCGGATGCATTTTGAAGGAGACAAAAGTGACGAAGCTAGTGGACTCTTTGTAAGAGGTCGTACTAGCCAAAAGGGAAGGAGCAAATCGAAGTACAGATCAAAGTCTCGTGTGAACAAAAAGAATGCGGAGTGTTGGGGCTGTCACAAGAAGGGGCACTTTGAACGAGATTGCCCTATGTCGAAGTCCAAAGAAAAGGCGAGTGCATCCATTGTTGAGAAAGTACATGATAATGATGATGATTATGTACTAACAACATCATGCAATAATGGAGTCTATGACAACAAATGGATCTTAGACTCTGGTTGTACTCTGCATATGACATTCCGAAAAGATTGGTTCAGCAGCTATGAAACAAGCAGAGGAACTGTATTAATGGGCAATAATGCAACTTGTAAAATAGTTGGCATTGGTTCAGTTCATGTTCGCTGCCATGATGGAATCATGAGGACTATTACAGAAGTCCGTCATGTTCCTGATCTAAAGAAGAATTTGATCTCCCTGGGTACTTTAGATAAACAAGGCTATAAGTACATGAGTGAAGGAGGAACTATGAAAGTGACTAAAGGGTCTTTAGTCATGTTGAAGGCCAAGCTGGAGGATGGCCTCTACACACTTGCGGGAAGCACCATTATTGGCTCTGTAAATGCATCTACAGTGCAGTTATCTAATGATGACAAGGCAAAATTATGGCACATGAGACTAGGCCATATGAGCGCACGAGGATTGGAGATGTTGAGCAACCGCAACCTTTTGAATGGTGAGAAGATCAGCACACTTGAATTTTGTGAGCACTGCGTCTTAGGGAAGCAGAAAAAGGTCAGCTTCAGCACTGGCAAGCACAAGACGGGAGGGGTGCTAGACTACATCCATTCAGATTTATGGGGTCCCTCTAAGCTTCCATCAAAGGGAGGAAAGAGGTATCTTCTCACATTCATTGATGATTTTTCACGAAAGGTTTGGGTGCGTTTCCTGAAGACAAAAGGTGATGCTTTTGAAGCATTTAAAGAGTGGAAGATTTTGGTTGAAAATCAAATTGAGAGGAAAATCAAGTATCTTCGCACGGACAATGGCTTGGAGTTTTGCAGTGAAGAGTTCAATGATTTCTGCAAGGTTCATGGGATCGCAAGGCATAAGACGGTCAGGCACACACCACAGCAGAATGGAGTTGCCGAGAGAATGAACAGAACTCTTCTTGAGAAGGCTCGTTGTATGCTCTTACAAGCTAAGATGTCCAAAGTATTTTGGGCTGAAGCAGTTCATACTGCTTCTCATATTGTCAATCGGTCTCCAGCATCAGCGATTGACTTTAAGACTCCGAATGAGGTCTGGTCAGGTGAACCCTCTAACTATTCATACTTGCGAATATTTGGGTGTCCAACTTATTATCATGTTAATGAAGGTAAGCTTGAACCAAGGGCTAAAAAGGCCATATTCGTAGGGTATGTTGATGGAGTAAAAGGGTACAAACTATGGTGTTTGTCTTTACTCAAATTTGTAGTTAGTAGAGATGTTACCTTTGATGAATCCTCTATACTTGATCCTCGTAAAGTTTCTATGGAGTTATCTAGAAACGAGAACAACGAGCAGGTGGAGCTACCGGTGGAGCTTACCAAGAAACGGGATCAAGAGACTCAAAGTGATGAGTCAAAAGATGCAGAAGAACTTGCTTCCAATGAACCATACACAATTGCGAAGGGAAGGGACAAAAGGCGGATACGGAAACCGGAACGTCTTATAGAGCAAGAAAATCTGATTGCACAAGCGTTCGTAGCTGCAGAAGAAGAGATTAAGGATCTCGAGCCCTCTTCGTATATTGAAGCAACTTCTTGCAAAGATGCTGCACAATGGCAGTTGGCCATGATGGAAGAGATGGAGTCTCTTCACAGAAATGAGACATGGGTCTTAGTTAAAAGGCCAAAGGGGATGAGGACAGTTGGATGCAAATGGGTCTACAAAAAGAAAGAAGGTATTCCAGAAGTGGAAGCTGCTAGGTTCAAGGCGAGATTGGTTGCAAAGGGTTTCAGTCAGAAGGAGGGAATTGACTACAATGAGATCTTTTCTCCAGTCGTGAAACATAGCTCAATTCGCGTGCTGCTAGCATTGGTTGCACAATTTGATTTAGAGCTTCAACAGCTTGATGTCAAAACTGCTTTTTTACATGGTGATCTAGAAGAGACAATCTATATGGATCAGCCTGAAGGTTTCCTAGCTGAAGGAAAAGAAGACCATGTATGCCAACTGAAGAAGTCTTTGTATGGTTTGAAGCAATCCCCTAGACAGTGGTACAAGAGGTTTGATGCATTCATGACTACACATGGATTTTCGAGGAGTGCATTTGATAGTTGTGTGTATCACAAGAAGATGTCTGGTAACTCTATGATTTATCTTTTGTTGTATGTTGATGATATGCTTATTGCTGCTAACAACATCACAGAGATAAATATTTTGAAGAAACTGTTGAGCAAGGAATTTGACATGAAGGATCTAGGAGTTGCAAAGAAAATCCTTGGAATGGAAATTTCAAGAGAAAATGGTGTTGTACATCTTTCTCAGAAGAGGTACATCCGAAAAGTTCTTGAAAGATTCAATATGGATATGAGCAAGCCTGTAAGTACACCTTTAGCTTCTCATTTCAAGCTTTCAGAGTTACAAATGCCTCAATCTATGGATGAGGTGGAGCATATGTCAAAGGTTCCTTATGCGAGTGCAGTTGGTAGCATTATGTATGCTATGGTATGCACACGTCCAGATATTGCCCAATCTGTAAGTGTAGTAAGCAAGTACATGGCAAATCCAGGAAAAAGGCATTGGGAAGCTGTCAAGTGGATATTGAGATATCTCAAAGGAGCTCCTGATGTTGGCCTAACCTTTCGGAAAAGTGAAGGTATTTCAATTCTCGGTTATGTTGATTCTGACTATGCAGGGGATCTTGATCGAAGGAGGTCCACAACTGGATACATCTTTACTCTCGTTGGCAGTGCCGTTAGTTGGAAATCGACTTTACAGTCGATTGTCGCTTTGTCTACAACAGAGGCAGAATATATGGCAGCAACGGAGGCAGTGAAAGAAGCTATCTGGTTGAAAGGTTTGGTGGCAGAATTGAGTTCAGCTCAGCTTAAATCAATTCTAAAATGTGATAGTCAAAGTGCTATTCATTTGATTAAAAATCAAAGATTTCATGAGCGCACCAAACACATTGATGTCAGATTTCATTTTATTCGAGATGTCGTAGAAAAGGGAGCTATCAAGGTTGAGAAGGTTATCACAGACGATAACGCTGCAGACATGTTGACCAAAATAGTCCCGCTTGCCAAGTTTGCACACTGCAAGGACTTGGCGGGAGTATGCATCAATTGATGCAACTCTAAGAGAACAACTGCTAGGTGGAGCTGGTATGTTCAACAAAGGTTTGATTCTTCTTGTTTCTTACAATGGGATTGCCCAGTAAGCTTAGAAGTTTTGGCCGGAGTTGTTTATACGCATGCTTGGAACACAAACCAAGGTGGAGATTGAAAGAGTTGGTTTTGGTTCTTGTGGAATCAAACTAAATGGAAGATGAATTAATATGAATATTTGGTAGGAAGATAATTAGTAGGAAATACAAGTCAAAGATTGTATCTTGGTAGGTGAAAGTTAGGTAAACCATAAAATGGTTTGCTATCTTAACCTTGACAATTTTGACACATAGCGATGTCATGGATGACATCAATAGGATGAATTTATTCCTATAAATAGGTAGCTCTTAATTCATTTTCAAATCATCCTTTCACTTGCCTTCTCATCTTCTAAGACATTGTGTTCTCTCTCTTGTAGTATTTCACTTATATTCTTTGTATAGTGAAATAAATATCGGCGCAGTTGTTCTTTGGTGGCCGTAGGATCATTTTGATCCGAACCACGTTAAATATTGTTGTTCTTCCTTATTCTTTAGTTTCACGTTTCCGCTAACACAGCATATATATAATTTATTTGTGTGCACTGATTTTCGAGCCAATCTCTAGCACCCGAGCGGATTCCATTAGGATATAGCTAAATTTTCTAGTGTCTGGTAGCTGCCTAAGCGACAAAGCACTACTTTAGCGAGCCTAGCTAGCAAAGGGCTACCCGCTTAAGCACTCTTACATCGCTTAGAGGCCAGAGTGATGCTTTAGTGGAGCCTCATCTGATATAACAACCGCTTTAGTGATAATGGTGCAACTTTAGCAAGGCCGTTAAGCGCCCAAGTGACTTCTTTTGCGGCTTCGCTGGTAGTTAAAATTGATTTTCAGCTCTTATTTATCTAAGTGTTCACACATTTTGAGACTTGGAGAGTTGGACACCTTGTGGGATTTTTGATGGGATTTGTTAGGACTGTGGGGAAGAGCTTCGGTATGTTGTTAGGCTTGTAACTCTCGCGTTATAACAGTAAGTTTTCCCTCGAATCCTCTTCATTTTGGTTCTTTAATTGTGAATTCTCAAGTTTATGTATGGTCTGTTTTAGGGGCATTTCGAAGCTAAGATTATGCCCGTTTTCGGGGCACAAGCTCCTTAACCTTGTTGGGACCCATTGACGGAACAAATTTTGGAATTTCTTATGTGGGTTCTATAATGACATTTTAACTCGTTTTTAGTTTCGACTTTAATTATTGTGAATGGGGTGCCTAAACACATGTATTGATACTGAGATCACTAATATAATAGTGTGGAATCATTTGGAGGCATCTCAGAAGAGAAATACTTTGATTTAAAGGTATTAGAGTGTGAGTGATCAGTTTTGAGGTAGGTTACAACTTATTACCTTGCTTGTGATTGTGCTAGCATGTTAATTAGCTAAGTATGAGGTTGATTTAAGCATGATTTTGTGATATGTTCTTTACATGTATTGCTTTGACCTTATTTCAGTTACTCCAAGTGATTTTTGTGTTTTGCATGATTTGGTTATATTCGTTTGTGCCCGTGAGTTGATATTAGGCTAGAAGGGTCTTAATGTTGTTGTTTGTAAGTCAGCCTAGATTTGGCTAGAAGTTATTTAAAAGTTGATTTTCAGAGCCCATAGGCCTAGTTTCAGGTTGAATGGCTAGATTTGAACCAGCAAGATATATTGTGACCTTCAAATAGTCTTGTCAATATCTTTGGGTTGACGGGTGTGGTGAGTAATTTCCTAGACTCATTCATGTACATTTCCCTTTTTGCGTTGTAGCTAGTCCGATCAAAGATTTCAGAATAGACTGGGACTCTGTACAATCGATTCGGTGTAAGAATCTAGGAGATGATAGGTGTTTGTATGACCATATTGATGTAAGATTTTGCGGTCGAATTGGCCTCTTTGAGGACCAATGGGTTCTTATAAGGTTTTTCGATGTAAGATTTTGGGAGGGACTAGATATTTCGATGATATATTTCGAGATAAGTTAGGTTCTATCAAGGCTTTTTGACATAATATTTAGGGAGGACTAGCCATTTTGATGTAATAATTCTATATGTGAAATAATAGTTGATCCCTTTACCGAAGGGATATCTAGAGACTTGTTTGTGAAAAATAATAATATTTCAATATTGAAAAATAACTTGGTTCTAATATTTTCATCAATATAAGAGTATTGAATTTATATTCATATTTCATATGCATCTGATAATGTTTTAAAGATAGAGTGATTCAGACAAGTTGCGAGATTATTCTTTTTCATGAGCAATTGCCTCTTACAACGCTAAGAAGAGATGATTACATTGTCATATGACTTGTTTATAAGTCAAACGAGAGTCTCTCCTAGAAAAAAGAGTTTGAGCATCATTAAAGAGAGAATCTCGAGTTAGACATCTAAAGGTGTCTACACTAAGATTTGCACGATGTTAAATAATTAAAAGAATGAGACACAAGTATTATTATAAGCTGAAAATATTATAGCAAGTGTTCCATACCACGTGTGCTAAGCAATCAATGAGTTAATGAAAGAAAGATTATTTGTTTTTTTTTTCTTGTGTGAGACCTCAAAAGGTTACATTAATTTTTCATTGGAATGCTCTTTAACCTTTGGCTATTTCTTTGAAGTTTCAATCAAGTTTCTACTTTAGCATATCATCGGTAGTCACAAATGATTCGATAATATAGTGTATAGCTAGAAAAGCAATTGATTTCAAATAATTATATTCAAGTAGAAAGGAAAAACCGATTGAATAATTTAATTTGTGTACACTAGCCGGTTATTACACTAAGCATGTAAGTTTCGAGTGTAATTCTATATATGTTGAAGAGAGATATTCAAGTTTGACATTTAGAGGTGTCTATACTAAGATCTACACGATATTGAATAATTAAAGAATGAGACACATGCATCATTATAAGCTGAAAATATTGTAGCAAATGTTCTCTATCATGTGTGCTAAGCAACTAATGAGTTAATGAAAGAATGGTTCTTTGTTTCTTTACTGTGTGAGACCTCGAAAGTTACATTAATTTTTCATTTGAATGCTCTTTAACCTTTGATTGTTTCTTGAAGTTTCAATCAAGTTTCTACTTAAGCATATTGCCGGTAGTCATAAATGATTCGATAACGTAGTGTATAGCTAGAAAAGCAATTGATTTAAAATAAATAGATTCAAGTAGAAAGGAAAAATAGATTGAATAATTTAATTTGTGTACACAAGTTGGTTATTACATCGAGTGTAATTCTATATATATTGTTAAACAAAACTCTAACTCTACTTCTTAAAATGACAAAAGATCGAATAAATAACTATTGAAATAGTAAATATCAAAATATTATAAGTAAAAATATACTTATATAAATAGCAAATTCTTTCCACGTGTGATTGAATTTTACATGGAGCTTAATACTCACAGGTTACACAAACTATTCATTGTGGGAATTAAAGTGTCTTGTTGATGTCGCAATGGCGCGCATGGGTCTTGTTCACTATGTGCTAAGTGAGTGTGTATATATATATATATAT
>NC_028645.1:11042673-11054664 GCF_001406875.1 Solanum pennellii
TCTTATATATTATATATAATATATATATATATACTTTTCCTCTTGAGTCATGGGTCATGAATCGCTCGTATTAATTGACGCTAATAGATATTTAAATAGAGGCAAGATAAGAATAATAATTTCTTTAAAGAAGTTATTACCGACGTGATGGATTGCTATTTGAAAACACTTTCAATACAAAAAGAGCTCCTTCCGGCTATACTCTAGTTGGACAGTCTTAGTTCAGTTTGAGAAGTCAAGGAGGCACGAAGAGATAACAAAGAGTCTTTCTATTTGACTGTCCGAAATCAAGTGGGAGATTCAATTGAAAAGGCCCCTTCTATAGATAGGGTGTTAGCGCTGTTTTTTGAAATAAGGACGTTTAGGTTTGACTAATAAGATAGAAAGGGGCAAGCCAAAACCCACTCTGCTGAGTTCGGCTTTCGGGGCTACCTACTTTAGGGCTTATATAATATATAAAGAAGAACCCTTTTAGGGCCTTTTTGTTTAAGGGCTGCTCGCCTACATGTAATTATAGAAAGGATAATGCTTCAATTTTTGATCGACAGAGTATCAATATTTCAAAAATATGATGAAATATATTTGTATGCTATTTATAATAATTTAAGAGTATAATTATTTCTTTTCCTTTTTATATTATGCTCAAATTTTTTTATTAAATCCGCTACCATTATTAATTATCTGGATCATTCACAAATGTATATACGTCAAAATTCTAGAACAAGAGAACAAAATACACAAAGGGACAAAAAAGGCGAGAAGAGTGTGGTAGGTAGCCAAAAAAAGAGAACGTGTCACAAAAATGTGTTGCAAAATTTTGTGAATGTGTTCAAACGTGTCACAACATGCAATGCTACGTGTATACAAACTTTAGCCCCTCTACATATTTCCCATGCCATATAAATGTCCTTTAATTTATTTTCTTCTTATTATATAGTAAGTATAGCATCGAAAATTCACACCCGTTACGATATAAGTTAAGATGGCTCAGATGACAATAGACCCACAAGGTGAGAAAACTGAATCTTTTGTACTGTTGAGTGGTCACAAGATTCCTGCTATTGGTTTGGGCACTTGGAGAACTCATAATGCTAGGGATTCTGTTTTTACTGCTATTCTTGAGGTACTCTACCTGTTTGGATTGTTATTTTCCTCCTCTTGTTATAAATAATGTAGTTTTATCATATTGTATTGTATTATATTGTTATATTATTGTAATATTACGAGTTGATGATATGTTGATTGTAATCTATCTAGGGGCGTAGCTAGAGTTTATTCTGACACTCTTTGTCAGAAAATAATAATGTATATATGAGTAAAATAACAATGTATATACAAGTAAAATGATAACACCTAACATAATAGGGTGTTGCAGTGGTTCGAAAGTGATTAAGACGTCATATAGAAACTTATAATATGTAAATCATATGGTTGATTAACCATATGATAAAAACTTATACTAAAATCAAAATATTATTATATGATTTGGCCAAATGGCCTACATATTAAATTGAAACTAATATCGAAAAACATAAAGATATTGGGGAGAAAATATTTCCATAAACAAGATTTTCTAAATAATCAGACAATGGGTGTTCTTGTTGTGTTTTTTGGGTGAGAAGAGGGATCTTCTATTTATAGGATTTCATACCTTTCCTCTGAGGAAAGAACAAATCAAATATGGAAGAGAGCTATATTAAAATAGGATTTCATACCTTTCCTCTGAGGAAAGAACAAATCAAATATGGAAGAGAGCTATATTTTCCTTTCAAAAAAAGATAAAAACATTTATGGTTACGTTTTTTCTGTTCTTTTAGAAAAAAAATAAACTTCAAATAATATAAGAAAAGCAGTGCTTTGTTGTACTCCAGTAATTTCAGGTGCGGCCAAGGCTTAAGTAGCTCGTGTGTTGAATCTCATTAGCAATAACTTTTTAACATTTTTTCACACTTAAAAAAAAGGTATTTATTCGTAAAATTTCTGGCTCCGTTATTAATGTATCTACTGTTATGTAGATGAAGTAATGAGTGGAGTAGAATATATTGACTGTATTGTGCTATGTTGATCGACTGGTTTAGTAACAATATCATTTCGTTTGGTGTTTTTATTTATTCTTAATGTGTTGTTAAGAGTAGGGATGTACACAACAGAATTGAAAAATTACACCAAATTAATACTCGATCTTCGTTAATTTGATTTTAATTTTTTTTAAAAAAAAGAGTCAAATTGAACAAAATCGGCTCGACATTTCATGTATAAATTTTTAAAAATATTTAATTATACATAAAAAGATTTGTTGTGATGTAATTCATAATATTATTTATTTATTTTTACTTTTTCATAATTTTTCATCTTTTTAGCATATTCAAGTTAGGGTTGAACTTATAATTACAGTTTATTTGATTTCAACTTACATATAATACAGACATATGAACTTCAATTTTCGCCTCATTCATTCTGGTGCGTGTGAGTCCCTTAGAATATTTTGCGATCTTCAATCTCCCAAGGCTTGACCCTTGGAGCATGAAACCCAACCTTTTAGCAAATTTGATTATTTAAAACTGTTTTTTTTAATGAGTATTTATGCTTTTTAACTATGGTTGCAGGCTGGCTACAGGCATGTCGACACAGCGGCAGAGTACGGAGTCCAAGATGAGGTTTTTTTTCATTTGTGATTATTCCTTATGTACACGTTGTTTAGCATACACATAAGAACGAGGCTTAGTTTTCTAAAGAGAATTGTTGTGTTCATAGTTTAAAGTTTTCTATAACAGAATTGTAAATAAATGTCATTTTGACATTTAAGATCGACGTGCAAGTATGAAATTGTTCTTTACATAGGTTGGTCATGGAATTAAGGCAGCTATACATGCAGGAGTAGAGAGATCAGCCTTATTTATCACATCTAAACTATGGTATTCTCTTCAACTTATTTTAAATCTCTTGTTTTTTGTACATTCACCGTTCGATTAAACGAATTAAGTAGATTTTATCAATTATTTTAGGTGTTGTGATTTGTCACCGGAGAGAGTTCGACCTGCATTAATGAAGACACTCAATGAATTGCAACTGGATTATCTTGACCTCTATCTGGTACTTCCTTCTTTTCGCGGTATTTATTTGCTAGTTTTGAAATCTAACAGATGAATCTGCAGATTCATTGGCCCTTCCGTCTCAAGGACGGAGCAAGTAGACCACCAAAAGCAGGGGAAGTTTCTGACTTCGATTGGGAAGGTGTTTGGATAGAAATGGAGAAGTTAGTTAAAGATAAACTCGTACGAGATATTGGAGTCTGTAATTTCACTGTTAAGAAACTTAATAAGCTTTTAGATATTGCAGAGATAATGCCTTCTGTATGCCAGGTTAGTTGACTATTAATTTTTCGTAACGATTTCTTCCTCTCTTTTTTTTCCGTATTTTTGGCTAATGTAATGTAATGATTAGATGGAGATGCACCCTGGATGGAGAAACGAAAAAATGTTGGAAGCGTGCAAGAAAAATAATATTCACGTCACAGTAAGTAACCGAAACTTTATGCATACTAACAAGTTCTCGAATGTAATTGAATCCAATTTTTTCAGGCATATTCACCTTTGGGTTCGCGAGAAGTTGATCTAATTCATCATCCTGTAGTAGAGAAAGTAGCAGGGAAGTTAAATAAAACGGCGGGGCAAGTTCTAGTGAGGTGGGCTATACAAAGAGGAACGAGTACGATTCCAAAATCAGATCACTCAGAAAGAATAAAAGAGAACATTAAAGTGTTTTCATGGGAAATTCCAGAACAAGATTTCCAAGCTATTTGTGATATCCCAGATCAGGTACCACTAAATTGCGTTGGTTTTACTAGATGTATATTGTTCATAGTAATAAAGTTTGTTATTACGAGTAGTTCCTACATAAATAATAATCAAATTTTTTATGTGTAGATGCGAGTGTTAGATGGGGAAGAATTGTTTGTGAACAAGAGTGATGGGCCTTACAAGAGCGTAGCAGATATTTGGGACCACGAAATCTAATCAAGTTTTTTCTTCAGTTTGGCTTTGTTTTTAGTATATTTCTTTGGTACTTATTAGCTTTTAATTTAATAATAAGATGATATATTGTAGTTGAACGATAATAGTGGGTAAATCGGAAACCAGAATAAATTATGTTATGCATTCTCTCGTTCTTTTTGTGTTATGTAATTTAGTCTTATCATTGTTGGAACAACAAATAGTGCTATATTCGGGGCTCTTGTTATAGCCGAACACGATGGAAAATTGTTTATATCAATATTAATTAGATTTTAATAAGTAATGGAGAGATTTTAAGAATTTCATGTTAAAAAATAGTGCATTTTAGAGTTTTCTTTTACTGTTTTACTTCTGTGGCTTATTGAGTCAAATAATAATTTCTATATTTTAGGACTTGTTATAGCCGAACACGACGGAAGGTTGTTTATATCAATATTAATTAGATTTTAATAAGCAATGAGATATTTTAAGTATTTCATGTTAAAAAGTAGTGCATCTTAGAGTTTTCTTTTATTGTTTTACTTCTGCAGTTTATTAAGTCAAATAATAATTTCTATATTTTAGCAATGATGATCAGGTTAGTTGTTTATTAGGCTAGGAATTTTATTTGTTAGAGTTATTCTAAGGGTTAGAAGTTAACGCTTATTATATATATATAACTGTAAGTGTCTGCTACAAAAGTACAGAGCTTCAATTCAAGCAAAATAAAGTTTTTTCTTCATTTCAACTTGTTCACCTGCTGCACTTGTTCATTTTTTTCTCTGTTTTATGGTATCAGAGCTAGGTTATTGGCTTGAATGTTCTTTCCTTCTCTATCAAGTATGTTAAGTCTTGTTGGAGGAGATTGAAAGATGAAGAGAAAATGTTTGTGGCAGTATGGAGTCAGCAAATGAGGGAGATAGTTCAAACGCACAGTTTGGTGTCAAAAAACTTATCGGGAGAAACTATAAATAATGGAGAACGTGTATGAAGGCTTACCTTTAAGGTCAAAGACCTGTGGGATCTTATTGCTGGTGCTGAATAATAAATTTCAGCAAATACTCCGAAAAATTCATATTCACGGAGAAAATGAAAAGATCAAATGTGGTAAAGCACTCTTTGCTTTGAGAACAACAATTGGAAAAGAGCTCATTGATCATGTACGTGATGTTAGTTCACCAAAAGAAGTTTGGAAAAAATACTTGTTTACTAAAAAGAACATCGCTCGGATACAATTGCTGAAAAATGAATTGGCAATCCGAGCACAGGAGGCATGTCTATTTCTAAATATTTCTTGCGAGTTAAAGTTATTTGTGCTGAAATTTCAGAATTAGACCCGGATGAAAAGATTGGCGAAGCAAGATTGCGACGATTTCTTATTTGAGGATTGAAGAATGAGTATAATCTATTCGTCACCTCCATTCAAGGTTGGACATAGCAACATACAGTTGAAAATTTTGAAATTTTGCTTTCCAACCTAGAGGCATTGGCTAAGCAAATGGCAAGAAGCCTTGAACCAGATGCAACTCTCTTTTCAAGGGATAAGAACAAAAAGAAATAAACATCTTTGAAAGACGGAACAATGAAAATAATCAAATGGTGAAAAAGATACTGGTGGCAACTTTGATAATGGAAGTGTTATAGATGCGGTAAAATTGAACAAATCAAAAAATATTGTGGAGTGAAGCTCTCAAAAGCAAATATTGCAAGTGAAAATGATGGAAATGAGAAACTCAAATGGGAGTAGTGCTTCACTATTGACGCTACTGAACTGAGAAATGATGATGTTGTACCCGTTCAAGCTCTCAACATTAATGACAATTGCAAACAAGAATGGATTCTTGATTCTGGTTGGTTGCATCATGTAACCGAAAATTATTCTCTTCTTTCAGAGTTGCATCAATACAAAAGAGAACAAGTAGTTGTTACAGTGGATAACTCGACATATCCAATAGCTAATGAATGAGTCTTGAAGAATGACGTTGGAGATACAGGGGTTGTCAAGTTGAACGATGTATTTCATGCTCCAAGCTTGAAGAGAAACTTAGTTTTAGTTTCTCAAATCACTGATTTTGAAAAATATATTTTGTTTAGTACAAATGATGTGAAGATCCAGGATAATGTGAAGAACATATCAACCGATGTTGTTCTTATAAGAGGAAAAAAAGGTTCGTTATTTGTCATGACAGTAGCAAAAATTTATGTGAAGAAGACAACTTAAACAGATAGCGCAACAATTCGGCATGCTAGACTGGGGCACTTGGGATACCAAATATTGCGGCAAGTCTATTTGAAGAAACTGGTGTATGGTCTACCAGCTCTACAAAATATTCATGAAGATGTAGTTTGTCAAGGTCAATTTGAAAAATCACATCATCTTTCATTCCAAAGATTAGCAAATCGTAGATCCACGAAGTTTGAGTTGGTTCATACAGATTTGATGGGACCAACAAAAATAACAAGTTATAGTGATTTTCGATATGACATGGTACTTGTAGATGACTTCTCAAGATATACATGGGTGAAGTTCTTGAAAGAGAAGGGTGAAGCTTTCTCAAAATTTGTTGAATTTAAAACTGTCGTGGAAGAGGGTTTTGGGGTAAAAATTAAATGCTTGTGTAGTAACAATGAAGGTGAATATATGTCTGATGCATTCTATAAATACTGCTATAAGAATGGTATTTCGAGGCAAATGACATGTCCAAATACCCCCAATAGAATGGTGTTTCTGAAAGAAAAATAGCTCATCTTGTTTCTACAAGCCTTTCTTGGTTGCACGATAAGAATCTCCCTCGAGAGCTTTGGGATGAAGTTATTCAATGCGTTTCTCATGTAATTAATCATTTGCCTCCATGGCTAAGTAAAGAAGATCTCCTTTTGAAAATTTTATATCATAAAAAGTTAAATGTAAATTATTCTCGAGTATTTGGTTCAACTTATTATGTTCATATTCCAAAAACTAATCGAACCAAACTTGATCCGAAAGCAAAAAAGTGTATCATTGTTGACTATGGTTCATATAAGAAAGGTTGGAGGTGTATGGATCTTGAAATCAAGAAACTAGTCACTTTCAGAGATGTAGAGTTTGAAGAAATATTGCCGTATCATTCTGCCCAGAAGACCAATAATCAAGAAACCATTCTTAATGGTGATCAAGAGAATTTTGAGCAACTTTCAGAGAGCAACTTGCAGGAACCAAATAATGAAGGAAAATCAAATTCAGAAGATGTTGAACGACAAATTGAAAGGAGATCAACAAGGGATAAAATACAACCAAGTTACTTCAAAGATTATGAGGCATAGTTGAACTGTTGCTCAATTACGTCTTGCTTCTTCAAGGAGTATTGGATGAACCAGTAAGCTATGAAGAAGTCAAAAGTCATCCCGAGTGGGATGCAGCTATGCAAAAAGAAATTGATGCTTTGAACAAAAATTAGACGTGGGAGTTGGTGTCGAAGCTTGAGAATTGTGAGCTGATCACTTGCAAATGGGTTTATCGTTTGAAGTAAAACACGGATGAGGTTGTTGACAAATACAAAGTTCGTCTTGTTGCACGTGATTTTTCTCAAAGTTATGAATTGGATTATGAGGAAACATTTAGTCCAGTTGCAAAAATGGTAACTGTAAGAATCATTTTATCTCTTGCGGCATCTATGAATTGAAAGATGTGGAAGCTTGACGTAAAGAATGCTTTCCTTTATAGAGAATTGGATCGTTAAGTGTTTATGGAGAATTCAAAAGGTTGTGTCTCTCTGCAGTATCATCAACATGTTTGTCGATTAAAGAAAGCATTGTATGGTCTTAAACAAGCACCACGTACGTGGTATGGTGAAGTTGGCCAATACTTTATCTTTTGTGGCTTTAAAATTTCTAATGCAGATTCTAGTTTATTTATTAAATCTGAATCAAATGTGCACATGATGAACTTGTTATATGTGGATGACATGATCATTACAGGAAATAATGACGATGCGATTTCTATGTTGAAAAATTATCTTTCAGTTTGATTTGAAATGAAGAATATGGGGGAAGTGAGTTGTTTACTTGGTCTGGAAATTAAAAAAAAAAACCAAGGGTATTTTGTTTCATAAAAGACATATGCGAGGAAATTGTTGCAGCGTTTTGGTATGGGAGAGTAGAAAGAAAAGGCAACTCCAATGGAACCACATCTCAAGCTGTTGAAAGCTGAAGGAAACTCATTAAAAGATGTCAAAGAATTTCAGCAACTTGTTGGTAGTTTAATTTATTTAACTATCACAAGATCAGAGATTTCTTATTCTGTTGAAATTGTTTCTCAGTTTATGCAGTGTCCAAGAAGCTCACTTTTAGATGTAGCAAGGCGAATTCTTCGTTATGTGAAGGGCTCACTAAATTATGATCTTATGCATAGAAGGCCTGAGAAATTCATGTTAAATGGATTTACTGACGCAGATTGGGTTGGAGATACAAATGATAGACATTCAACTTCAGGATATTGTTTCGCTACTTGTTTAGCTATGATTCTTGGTGCAATAAGAAACAACCAGTGGCAACATTATCTAGCACTCAAGCTGAGTACATAGTCGCGACTATGGCTGAGTAAGAATGTATGTGGTTAAAGAGATTAATAGGAGAGATGTTGTGCAAAGTTGATTATGATGTTCAAAGAAGATGTGATAATGAAAGTACTATCAAGCTTGCATTGAATTGAGTTTATCATGGTAGGACGTAGCACGTAGAAATTCGTCATCACTGCCTTCGAGAGAAAGTGTTGAAGAAAGAAGTTCTGAAAGAAATTTCTATGAAAGAGCAAGTCGCAGTCATATTTACTAAGGCCTTGATAAAGCCTAAGTTTGAATATTTCAGGGCTGCTCTTGGAGTTGTTGATCGTAAGTATGCACTAAGGGGGAGTGTTAAAAATTAGTGCATCTTAGAGTTTTTTTTACTGTTTTACTTCTGTAATTTACTGAGTCAAATAACAGTTCCTATATTTTAGGAATGAAGATCAGGTTAGTTGTTTATTAGGCGAGGAGTCTTATTTGTAAGAGTTATTATAGGGGTTAGAAGTTAACGGTTATTATATATACAATTGTAAATGTGTGCTGTAAAAGTACAGAGCTTCAATTCAAGCAAAATAAAGATCTTCTCTGTTCCAATTCTTGTTCAACTGCTGCACTTGTTCATTTTTTCTCTGCGTGTTGCTTTTGTTTTATTTTATTAGTTATATATCAACCTTTTAATAAAATACTTGTATGCATCAAAAGTTCTAGGTTCCTCGGGGTAAATGCATTAAAAAGAGGTAAATATAATTTTTTCTATATTCAATAGTAGTTGTTCATTATTGATTTGACACACATTTTAAAAAATAATAAATAATAGTGACAATATTATTAGAGGATAAATCTTTTTGGCAAGAAAATTTGGCCATGATTTGGTCATAATGGTCCAAATATGTGTTCACACTATAAAGTGATTTATTTTTTGACAACTCTGCCCTTCTTTGTCAAATTTATATTCTTTGTCAAATTTATATTCATTATTAATTCATTCATTAATTATGTTTCAATAAATGAAAAAGTTTTTCAATGCATAGTAAATTGACTAGTTTTTAAATTTCTCTAACTTTCATACGTACATGGCTTTTAATTTTTTATGGAAATATTGTGTATTGGTCAAAGGCCTATACATATTTTCTCATAAAAAATCTGTAAATAATACAAAATTTAAATTGATAATTAGAATACAAAAATTAAAATTTAGAATATAAATTCACATTACAAAATAAATTTACTTATAAAATTACAAATATCACTGCAAAAGAAAATAATTTTAGTATTTTTTCTTTTCTCTCTTTTATTTCATTCTCACTCTTTCTTTTTATTTTTAACCCTTTTCAAAATAAATAATTTAGATAATGATAAGTAAATAAATCCACAAATAAAATATTTAAGACAGAAACTAATAGTTGAAATGAAAAAGAAAAAAAATCACTTGTAAGAAGTATCAAATATATAACTAAACTTTATGATATGGATCATTTATCCTTATATGAGTTTTGTTTTAATAAAAAACTAAAACATATAGATTCTGAAAAATTGATATTTTCACTTTCATCAAGCGAAACAATTATCCGAACTATTTGTGTAGAAATAGATATATGTGAACCACTTTATTTAACAGAAGTACCAAATTTAGATCGTAAAGTAATAATAATAATGATAATAATAATAATAATAATAATAATAATAATAATAATAATAATAATAATAATAATAATAATAATAATAATAATAATAATAATAATAATAATCCAGCATAATTTACACAACATTTTTATAAAGATAAAAAAAATACGTTAGAAATCAACACATCATAAAAGAAACTATTTTAAATTAATTTATATTTAAGCATTATTTAAAATTATTTCAATAACGACATTTAAAAATTTAATACACTTTAGATATGGTGGATATCAATATATTATAAAAATTATAAGAATCATATATTTCAAATGCATTGATCCTAGTTATATATAATAATTAACAGAAACCTCAGAGAATTATGAACCAGTGTTGTAGTTTCGCCCCCATATTTTATGCGTATTTTATAACTTGAACATGATTACCTATATTTATTAAGTATTAAGATAACATCTAATTAAGTAATTTACAATTGATATATTTAAATAAATTCAAATCATATGTTCAATTTTTTCAAAAATAATTGTTTAAGTTATATCAAATCAATAGTTATACATTAAATTTTTATTTGTAATCATTTGATTGTTTAAATTATATACTTTTTAACCTTGATAATTTAAGTTGATATAATTTTTTTGATTTTATAATATAAAAATATGTCTTGATTGAATTTTGTGATTATATATATGATTTTATTGGATATTTAATTAAGAATAGGGCTTAACTATTTATAAACATATACATACATATATATATGTATACAATTTTAATTATATTTACATTTTTATTTTGAAACATCTTTTTAATTAATATAATTGAAGTAACTAATCGTGTATTCGTGGTTAGAAATGATAACATAATTTTAACAATTATTATAAGTCATTATAAATTTGTCTAGAGCAATTAGAATATGCAAAATTTGATATGTTTATAGTTATAAATGTCTAATTATATCTTTTTCATATTTAAAACATATAATTCTTAAAATTATATTTTTATTTTCTTCGTAAAGAAAAAAACATAAACGTTATTTGACCGGTCTATTAATTATGGTATATATAAGTTTATTCATTGATTTTATTTAAAGAAAAGTCAATTGTTAATTTAAAATTTATACTAATTCAACTAAATTATGTATGATCGAGTAGTTAGTATATTTTATAATTGGAGGATAATCTAATTTGTCTATTATTAACATGAATTTTAATTGTCTCCCTCGATATAAAACTCTATATTAAATACACTAATTATGCTATTGTAACGACCTGTTTAGTCGTTTTGAGCAGCAGATTTTATTTCTGGAAAAACTGGCTGAGTCGACGGATCCCACGACGAACCGTCATGGGCACGACGGACCGTCGTGGGAGTCTCGTTCCAAAACACTTAGAATTCTGAAAATTGGGTACTGAAATCGACTCTCTGAACTTCGTAACGGAATGGCAGGATGGACCGTCGTGGGCACGACGGACCGTCACACATCTTCCACAGAAATTAACTCTCTGAACTTCGTGACGGACGTGCAGGACGGACCGTCACAGTTGTGACGGACCGTCACAGGCTGCGTGACCCTGACTGGGTCGGATTTCTGTTAAATATTTTAAGGGGCGTTTTGGACTATTCCTGCTATAATTATAAATTTAGTGGGTTAATATTAATGATTCAATTACTTGGGTTATTTTATTCATCTTTTATACTTAATTATATACTAATTAGGGTAAAAGAAAGGGGGTTTTGGAATAAGAAAATAGAAAGAATAAGAGAGGGAGAACGATCGAGAGAAGAGGGAAACGAAGAGGATAGCAAAGATTTTGAGGATTTGC
>NC_028645.1:11062075-11067321 GCF_001406875.1 Solanum pennellii
AGTATTGAGTTTTTATAAGTTATTTAATCGATTTTCATTAATGAGTTTTAAGTCTTCCGCATTATATTTTGTTATTTATGGTTGAAATGTTGGGGATTAGATTGGTTGGTTCGCTCACATAGTAGGATAAGTGTGGGTGCCAGTCGCGGCCCGTTTTGGGTCGTGACAGCTAAACTTTATTTACATACATTAAACATATTGTAATTTAAGAATCCTACATAAAATACATCTATTTTAAAGTATTATAATTGATTCTTAGATTTTGAGTGATCTTTTATTTATTCTTTTTGAAACATCCTCTTAATTAGTATTATATGATTACTTTAATTTATTTTTCATGGTTAAAATTAGTGAAATAATTCTACCAATTTCTATATAGGTCAATCCTTGTTTGAAATTATTATAATATAAAAAATAACGTGTTATTAACAATTACAAAAGTCTTTCTTCAGTTATTATTTTTTTATAAATATCTAACTTTCAATATTCCATTATCTTTTCTCTTGAAAAACATTCATTATATAGAAGAATATATTTAGTTGACTATATTTAAAGAAAAATTTAATTATAAATCGACAATAAACATTACGCTCAACTAGTTTAACCATTTTTTTTCTATTGCAATTTAATAATTTTCTTTTACCAACCGAAATTAAAAGGGATCAAGAGTGATAATCATAGATGACTGTGGTAATATAGTAACCTCTTTTATTTGAGCTTTAAATTTGTTGTGGCCTATATTTTTCTTTATTATTATTATTCTTGTTTGTCTAATCTATTGAATGAGAGATTCGGAGGTATATATCTATATTCATTTATTTACGTTATCAAATACTTTATTTAAATACCTAAGAAGCTAATTATTAAAGAATAGGTATTATATGGTTATAATTTAAGATTTTTTTTTAATTTTGGATAAAATATAATCTATGAATCATGATTACACATCTAAGTGTTAAAATTTATCATTTAATTTATTTGAAATTAAAGATTAAAAAGAAATCGTGCATACGTCGCTAAATTTACTAATTAAGTATAATCTTAAGTAGATAAGATAGTCATTTGTAGTTATTATTAATCAGAAACTTAATTGTCTTCTTCAATAAAGAGATTTATTTTAAGCGAATATTTTTTTTCCAAAGGTATGCATTAGTATATTGTGTACATAATTGAGTTCGGAGAAGGGGTAGAGGAAAGAGTGTATATTATATTTATATGTACGTAGAACATAATTGTATGGTATAGTAATGAAAACAATATTAATGTATAAAAACGAAATTAAAAAATTAATGCATTAAAATGAAAGAATACAAATATTTTTTAACTTTGCATACAATTTTTTAATTAACGGAACAATATTTAATTTTAAAAATAAATCAAATTAACTATACACACGTAAATTTACACAAAAACCACTTTTATTTTCCTTGATAGTAAAAAAGTTTGTATTTTAGTAGTTCAAGGAGTTTGAGAAATAGGAAAAAGTTACTTTTGTTTTAGAGGGAAAAATATAATGAAATAAATGCAAAAATTGAAATAAGGATATTATATTCTTTTTGTCTTTTTGGCCAAATTCTGGTCAATTTTTTCTGGTCATTTAGCATTACCCATTATTATATTGTATTAGCTTTTAAATATGTTAATTTTAATTTTTTGAGAAATTTAGTATACATTGAAAGTACACCCTCCGTCTCATGGTACATTTCAAATTTCAAAATTCATACAAGTTTTCATAAATCTTTTAAACATTTTGAATTATCAATTGTTGTGACTTATAGTACTTTTTACGTAGCTTACAAATATATATATTTCATTCCAAAAAATTGAAGATTTCATGCGCAAATTTTCTGCCAAACTTAAATTGTTTGACTCTCGAAAAAACAAAAAGTGTCACATAAATTGGAACAAAGAGTATATTTGATAGTAAGAGGAACTTCCGCTAGCCACTTAAAATAAAATAATTGTGCTACATATTATAGTTTGATAATTATAAGTTGTAACTATATTTTAAATGACAATATTTGTATATTCGGTATTATATGTGTATTGTATCTGTATCATTACCGCTCTGTAATTCAAACAAAAATTTTAACAATTTCATCATTATACAAGCAAATAGGTAATACAGTGGATTCAGTTCATCTGTATGTATGTCTGAATATTCATGCAGAAACGTATATTTGATTTGCATTGATTCGTATTTTTATTTGCATTCATTTAGATGAAGAACTTGAAAAAATAGAGAATTGAACTGATTTGTATATGTAATTGTATGATATCTCCATTAATAATTGGAGATTCATTTGAACAGCTATGCGAAACTGTATTCTAATAGATCGATAATTAACTAATTTTATCCGTGATTGTATAATTACTTCATTGATATTGAAGTTTTGACTGAAGAATCTATTTTTAGTTGTATTTGAACTAATCGAGAGAGACGACTTGATATCTGCAATTTGAGTACGTAAATGTATAAAAGTAGAAATCAATTGTATAATCTATTGTAGTTTATGTCAAATCATCAATGGTTGTTTATAGACTTATATGTTGTATATGTATAATTTTACATTATTTTAGAATCGTATAAGTTAGTGATTGTATGTGTATAGTTAAACTTGATGAGATTAGTGTTTATACGTGTATAATTGATTGTTGGGTGTAAATTATGTGGAAAAGTTGTTTGTATAAGTTAACTAATTATGTTTATAATTACATAATTGACATAAATTTGATTTGTTGACTTGTATAATTTATTTGATGAATTGTATATTTCTTATATGTACATTATTTGCTTTGTGAAAAAGTTGTATATTGAATGCTTTTTGAAAAAGTAATATGTAATTTATTCGAAAAACTAAAATGAAATTTTCTTTTACCACATAAGTATACAATTGAATTTGTATATCAAATATGGATTTGTATGGAACATATACAATAACTTGTAGATTCAAACTTCAAAAGTTTAATACAAATAATTTTATAAAAATTAGCTCAACTGTTTCACTATCTTCATCTTTAGATATCCAAATTTGAAAAATTCAAAGAAATCTCAGTTATATACAAAGATAAATCAGAAAATGATGAAATCGCAAAAAGAAAAATTGTAAAGAGAATTTAAATGTGAAACAGGGAAAGGGAATGAGTGAAAATTTGAAATCAATTTTGATTGAGAGAATAAAGAAGAAATAAAAAAAAAGTGATTGAAGAGAGAGAATGGACCCATTTGTATATAAGAAAAAAAGTGTTGTACATGGTCATACAAATAAAAACTAAACACGTAATTATCGAGACTAAATGACTACAAGCATAAGCTATGATAAATAATGAAGTAATATAAATTAATTTAGCTACGTAATTTTTTCTTAATAGTGAAGACAAAATAGACATAAAAGATAAATTACCTTATAATTTTTTTAAAATTGAATAGACATTGTTAAACAACTATTTTTAGGTATAATTGAGAAATATCAGGAGTAGTAAATTTCTTCATTTTAGCATGCAGTTCCGTTTTATCAGTTTTATGCCTCATGGCGTAGTTGTGTCGATATATCCTAGTATTATTAAGTTGGAGGTCGCAAAATTAGTCTATTATATCTGTATGTATCTAAAAAATAAATTTGCATTACACTTTCTCTATTTCAATTTTTTTTAAAAAAAAAATTAATTTAACTCTTCGATCTCCAAGACTGCATTTAGAATATATTTTTAATTTTATCCTTCCTTAGTTAGTAATGAAATTAGTTATTATAATTAATATTTAGTTATTTTAATTAGTTTGATATTAATTAATAAGTGTGGATGTGAAAAGTTATGTTTTAATCTTCTTTTCTTAAAGGGTGTGAGACACCTCAATAATTCAATTAATTTAAAATGAAAGAAGTATATGTATTTGTCATGCATATGAGATGTACATATCATGAATCTGAGTTGCATTCATATTGTATCTTGTATGTATATGTTATATATGTGAATGTATCTAAGTTGTATATGTGTATCTAATATGTACATGAACTAGTGTATCTGACTCACAGCATCATAAATAGTGTAAAAAATTCAAAGTTCTTGAATATCTTAACAATACAATTATACTTGTCATTCTGGATTTTATAAAGCTTGATATTTAAATTAACATAAACGATTATTGGAGAAGAAATTCAGGAAAAAATAGTGAAAACGTTTCTGATGTTCGAAAAAATGGAAAGAAGTTGAATTTTATTTGGATCAGTGATACTTTCAAATAATTATACATATGATTTGCATCTAAATGAGTGTCTTTCAATTACATTTCATATTTAGATATTAATAATTGGATATATTTGGTTAGCATGTATTTGAGATACATAGATTTATTGACCGAAATATTGCATGATGTATTATATCGAAAATTTATGAAAAGACAATACTTAACCCCTAAACTAATAAAATTTATGTTATTTTTATTAAAAACAACCAACTGATACGAACTTCTTCATTTTTCAAAAAAAGAAATGAAAAGTGAGAAGGAAATTTCAATGCGAAAATCAGACCCTTACCAACTAAAGTAATAAGATTCCGTTGACCAATATTACAGCCTCAAATAAGATGGTTCCCTCTTTGCAAGAGGGTAATTTTTATGAATTTTTTCATATTCACATGTATATAAATTTTTGGAGATCCACTAACTAGGCTTCAAAGCACCTTAATTGAAACCTTTTTCTTTTTGAAATCTTGTTGACATTGTCACGACCCAAAACGGGCCGCGAGTAGCACCCACACTTATCCTACTATGTGAGCGAACCAACCAATCTAAACCCCAACATTTCAATCATAATAAAACAGAATATAATGCGGAAGACTTAAAACTTATTAACGGAATCAATTAATAACTTCTAAAATTTAATATTTATCATCCCCAAAATCTGGAAGTCATCACCACAAGAACATCTATCCTCAAATTACTAAATCTAAGAATATCTAGGAAGCTAAAATAAATAATCAGCTAGTCCATGCCGGAACTTCAAGGCATCAAGACATGAAGAAGAAGATCCAGTCCAAGCTAGAAGCATTAGCTCACCCTGAGATCTGACGTGATGAAGACTGGCTAGAGTTGCGGTTGAGTTGAAGACGATGGCACGTTTGCTACACTCCACAATTAACAAAGAAAAACAATTACAAGTAGGGGTCAGTAAAAGGCACAAGTACTGAGTAGATATCACCGGCCAACTCAAAATAGAAAACAATATATTTCAGATAATAACATAAAA
>NC_028645.1:11068944-11071133 GCF_001406875.1 Solanum pennellii
CGATTCTTCCATTGAACCTTGATGGATGCAATCTCCCTTGACCTCAACTTGCGGACTTCTCTATCTAAAATAGCCACAGGCTCCTCCTCATAAGACAAATTCTCATCGAGAAGAACTGAATCCCAATGAATAATGTAGTTTCCATCCCCATGGTATTTTTTCAACATAGACACATGGAATACCGGGTGCACTCCGGAGAGTCCTGGGGGCAAGGCTAATTCATACGCTACCTCCCCTACTCGCTTAAGTACTTCAAATGGTCCAACATACCTTGGGCTTAGCTTACCTCTTTTACCAAACCGCATCACACCCTTCATGGGTTGAACCTTCAGCAAAACTTGTTCACCCTCCATGAACTCCAAGTCTCTCACCTTTCGATCTGTATATTCCTTCTGCCTACTTTGCGCCGCTAAAAGCTTTTCTTGAATGCATTTCACTTTATCTAATGATTCCCTCAGAAGGTCAATACCCCAAGGTCTAACCTCAAATGCATCAAACCACCCAATGGGAGACCTACATCTTCTCCCATACAGTGCCTCAAATGGGGCCATATCAATACTTGAGTGATAGCTATTGTTGTAGGAGAACTCTGCTAAGGGTAAGAAGTTATCCCAATGGCCACCAAATTCTATCACACATGCACGAAGCATATCCTCCAACACTTGAATCGTTCGCTCGGACTGACCATCGGTCTGAGGGTGAAATGCAGTACTAAGGTCCAACCTAGTACCTAATTCAGCATGCAATGTTCGCCAAAACTTAGAAGTAAACTGCGTACCTCTATCTGATATGATGGAAAGTGGAACTCCATGTAATCGGACAATCTCTGATATATAGAGTTTGGCTAACTTCTCTGCATTATAAGTCACCTTGACCGGAATGAAGTGAGCAGACACTAATTAGCATATAATTAAGTATAAAAGATGATAAAATACCCCACTATTTGTTTCAAGGTTATATCTTTTAACCCCTAAGTAATTGAATTATTAACATTAATCCATTTACTTTATAATTATAAGCATGAATAGTCCAAAACGCCCCTTAAAACATTTAACAGAAATCCGACCCAGTCAGGGTCACGCAGTCTGTGACGGTCCGTCACGACTGTGACGGTCCGTCCTGCATGTCCGTCACAAAGTTCAGAGAGTTAATTCTGTGGAAAGATTTGTGACGGGCCGTCGTGCCAACGACGGTCCGTCCTGCCATTCCGTCGTGAAGTTCAGAGAGTCGATCTCAGTACCCAAATTTTCAGATTCTAAGTGTTTTGGAACGAGACCCCCTCGACGGTCCGTCGTGACCATGACGGTCCGTCGTGGGATCTGTCGACTCTGACAGTTTTTACCAGAATAAACTCTACTGCTCAAAACGACTAAACAGGTCGTTACAGACATAGATTATAAAATGTGTAAATTAGGTATATAGCATTTTATGTAGTCATATTCTCAAGTTATGGCATAAGAGTTTGATTTGCATTATATAACATTTAATATATCAAGTTATAGCATTTTTTTAAAAAGAAAATAATATTATTTTAAATTATTAAAAATAGATAGTAAAATAAAAAAAATGGATAAATTAATGTTAGATAGTGTGATGCGTGAAATTAGTTATTATTAATTATTGATAACTTAATTAACATATTTTAAGGGATTTGATATTTTTTACAGATTAGATATACCATAAAAGTCTTCATTTAGTTTTAATGATAATAAGTTATGATTTAAATCTTTAAAATACTCTAATCTGTTGTTTTCTTTCCTTAAACGTGCATTGTTTGTTTTTTTCAGAATTGAGTATTATTTTGATATTTGAATATTGTTATATTTTTTTTTTTTTTGTCATGTACTGAATGTTTCTTTTTTTTTATTTCTGTTATATTGCAGATGCTGATATGATGTATTTTTTGTGATACAATTACGATTTGTATATGATGCCATGAAAAATATTAAGTAATAGTAATTTCTTTTGATTTGTAATTAAAATGAAGATTGGTGTGATAATTGATTTATGTAGAAAATACAAAAATTTACAGATTTTGAATCATTGTGCAGTTTTATTGTGAAAAAAAATATGAACAAAGTCTGACAATTTGTATTAATATTTTTTGAAAGTTATATGAAATGTGAATTTTTGGTAAAAGTCACTCCATATTATATTTAAATTGTCAGGTGATAAAATTTTGTATATTG
>NC_028645.1:11072173-11134652 GCF_001406875.1 Solanum pennellii
AGTATATATATAACATTTGTCTATGTTCTATATATCAAATTATAATATGACATTCATAATTCATATAATGTTCATACATGATTCATACAGTGTTCCTATATTTTCTTGTTGCGTTCAAAATTTATACAAAGTGAGACAGATTTAATAATTAGTAATATTCATTGATAATTTATATAAAACCATCAGTATTCATAATAAAAAACTGGAAAATTACATAAATAGTTCATAAGTTAAAAAAACATGTCATTCAAAAAAATGTACAGTGTGCGATGAAAATTTCTACTTTCTGTTACGAAATTTAGGAGTAGGATAATTGGTGGTGTCCATAACTTGTTCTTTATGAGTTCGAGGTCCACCCTTCTTTCACAGATTCACCTACGGTTTGCTTTTCTTTCCCTTTTCTCTTCTTCTCGATTTCCTTTGGCTCTTTGTTTTGTTTTTTTTTTTCATTTTTGATTTTTCTGTTCTAGATTTTTCTTTTGCAGATGAAGATTGAGTTTGTGTTTGAGACAAAATGTTGAAAGATGGAGCATGAAATTCCTCAGATCTTGCTTCATCGTTCAACCTTCTATTTTACGCGGGGTTTCATTGCCTCTCTTCGACATTATACAGATTTTTGAGTGCAAATTTGGAAGATTATTGACCAAAACAGTAGATTTTGGTGAAGAAGAATGTTAATGTTGTAGATTTTTTAAGCAAAACAGCTAATGTTGGTAAAGATTAATGTTAGGCGTGCGAAATAAAGAAGATTTGGTGAGGATTTGGGGAAGAACAAAATATTTGGAGAAGATGAATTTTTATTTTTTTTAAATATAGCGTGTAACAGTTTTAAAAAAAAACTGGTATTGGTTTAGATAGTGGTGGGTAGTTATTATGGAATGATAAAATCCCTATTATTTTGTAATTTTTTTTAAAAAGCTAACTATATAATGTTTCATTTAATTAATAATAGTTAAAGAGTTTTGCTTAAAAAATGTAACTTAAAAAAAATAATGTAATCAAATAATTTGGTTTAAAAAAGGTAACTTAAAAAATTAATTTAATTAAATAGATTGATTTAAAAAAGGTAACTGAATAATAAATGTAATTATTTAAATAACTTAATTATTATTTAGATAATTAATGAGAATAATATATTTTTTCTTGATATGCTATAACTTGATAATAATATGCTATAAGTAGTTTATCATCAAAAAGTATATTTATAACTTGATATTTATCATCTTAAATGTGTGTGGAGTGTTATTTTTATTTATAAAAACTCCATTGACATGTGTACTAAACCCAACCTCCCCCACACAACACCTTTATAATTTTTGTTCATAATTGTAAATAAAATATGATTAAAATTAAGCAAAACTAACTAAATTTCAACCATACGTAAAATTAAGAAGAGTTAAAATTTACCGAGAAACAACACTCCATTAGAATGGATACCCCACAGATTGTTAACACATACATCAAACTCGTAGCTTTTGATTTTCTCACTCTCAAATCAATTCCTCATGAATCCCCCATTTTTCACACAAGAGGCGACACCTCTCGCGCGCAGAGACAATGGATATTGTTGTAAACAGAGATTTCAAGCTCAATAGATTTATAAAATTTGATATTGACGATAGTATCGATTGCATAACTCGTATACTGTAGATTAACCAAGAAACTTCACGTCACTTCTCCCGCCGGATCTAGGCACAGTGAGAAACAACGATGAATCAAAAAGTGAAGCGAACATCACCCTAGTGTGATGCTCTGACCAGTCATGAACGTAATCGAAAAGTTTCAATAAGCAGAGATTTACGCATGTATTTGATACATTATAGAGATACGATTATATGTATCTAGTTTTTATTAAGTGTGGATGTATCTGATGAATAAATTGGATATGACGAATTATTGGAAATTTACACATCTATTTGACATCATTTGTTTTGTCATGTATCTGTGTCTTGTATATGTATATGATCTTTAATCATAATCTTAATATTATCATGTTTATTTGTTTTGTTATTATAATGTATCTAACTCTTTTCATATTTATATGAGATACATGTTTTTAGATATAATGTACGAATTAATACTTGATACATCAAATTATACATATAAATGATACATGAAATATTATTATATCATATAAATAGATACATAAAATTAATATTAGATCATAATAATAAATACATAAAATTAATACTAGATATTTCTATGATATATATCAATGTACTTGTATGATACTCATGTATCTATGTACTTAGTTGGTTGGATACATTATATATTGATAATAGATACATCAAATTACTGAATATATTATTTTGAGAGTAATAAAATGAAAGTATGAAACAAATCAAATTGCATGACCAAGATATATATGTTTTTCTATTTTATTAATAATATAATATGAAATGAAATTAATCAAACATATATATAATTCTTGATTTTCGCGTTATATTAAGGGATTTAATTAATTTAAATTTTTAGAATTAATTATCCATGTATTTTGAAAGTCCCCAATAACCCTTCTAATTAAGGAAATTTGCTACAATCAATTCGTTAAATAAATAAAATATGTATCTTGATTTCAAACTTCAACAAATACATGTATCTCATGGATTTAGACTCATGTATCCTAACTCCTAAGCACAAAATATGGTATAGGAAGTAATATTTGAAACTATCAAAAATCTTAGTAATTAAAACCTAAGCTAGTAGAATCTATGTAGTTTGCCCTTAACTAATATCAATAAAGAATTTAGCATATTTTACTAATATGCATATTTGTTATCGCTGAAAATAATTTTTATTTCTGGGAGCTTCTTTGGAGGTTGTATCAACAAGAGTCTAAGAGAAACTACAATTATGAATTGTGGAGGACAAAAAGTGATCCATTTTACTAAAATTGAAGTTAATATTTCACGTATGGTAGGGATGTTGATATATCCTACTAAACTAGAGGTGGAAAAACGGATCTATTAAAAAGTTATTGATTTGTGTATTTATCAGGAACTTATATATATTTTATTAGTTTAGGAGCTAATTATTTAGATAAGCTCTAGTTTATAATATTATGTATCGTATTAGATTTTGATGCGTCAGATACGTTCAAATATGTCCAGTACATGTATCTTGAGATATATTGGAGTCAAAATTAGGTGCAATTTGTTCTAGATACATTATATCCAAGTGATTCATATATATGTATCATATATAACATATCTCGCTTGTCACTCTCCTATGTATGTGGTATCTCATATACATGTGATGTATACTAGATACATTTGCATGTATTTGGATATATAACGAATTTCGCTTGTCTCTCTCCTTATTTTAGTATATCCGATAGCAAAAATACATATATCTAAGCATATATCAATATATGATAGGAAACTCTTATTTAATGATCAAATACGTAATATTTTGTAACTACAAATAATAATAGTATATACGAAAATGAAATATGTCTAACTATATGATTTTTTTTTTTCATTTATTAGTTCAGTGGGTCAATATTTACTTCAAATCAATTAACGAGTAACTATGCCAAAGTACTTACAAATGAACATTTTTTATTAGATATAGTATATAAATATAGTAAAGAACTTTAAAGAATAAAAAAGTAAAGAAAATTTAAATTAAAAACATGTCGGTTGAGTTATGATTTGCATTTTAATTCATTAAATCAATTAATATTGGACTAATCAAATAGTTCATTTGATTCAATTCATTTTGATTAAATTAACCAACCAATCCAAGGCTAGAAATGCTCTATAATCTCTCTTTACCTTTAACCCAAGGATTGACACTAAGAGCCTACAGGCATTTCTCTGAGGCAGAGTATGTGCACACTGCCCAGTCCATCTCGGAGGTGGAGTCTGAGAAACTCATGAATTTGTGTGAGGAAGAGAAGGATCGTCTTCATGCCCTTTGGAGATGCTCGCTTATGGGAAAAAAGAATAGTTCAACACTATCTTAAGTACAAAATTCAACAACTCTGGAAACCCAAGGAGAACTTCGCGCTCATCGATTTAGGTGCTGACTACTCTATTGTTAAATTCTCCAAAGAAGAGAATATGATGATTGAAGGGGCCCTGGTTCATTAATGAGGACAGTTTGTCACACTCAGCTGTCTGGACCAGGCTTTCTCACCTTCCAACGGAATTCTACGATGGATTGTTGTTAATGAAAATTGGTAAGCTGCTAAATGTTGATGTCTGTACGAGTGCCACTATTTGGGGAAGATATGCGCGTTTTAGTTGTTGAGGTCCCCATGGACGTTCCAGTCATTAATCGGATACAAATAGGATCACACACTCAAACAATTGTGTATGAAGGTGAAGGTTTCCTCTGTAAAAATTGTGGTCGGCTTAGCCAAATCCAAACGAGGTTTCAATACATACAAGTTTCTACGGACGACAAATCTCATGATAATCATACTGCCATTCCTTCTAAACAAATGGCGGCCACTGACTAGCAAACAATGTCCTTTTCAAAGAAGGGACATTACCAAAGCTAAAAAAAAAAAAAAAAGCATAAGGGGCGAATATACCGAGCAACATAGACCACTAGAGAACCCAGGTATGAATGTCAAAATTTTCTCTGCGGCATCAGGTAAGTTCCTTTCAACCCAAAAATTAGCTTTTAAATCCGTTACTTGGGATTCCTCCAAACTCTCTAATTTATGAGTAGCAGATCTAAATAAGCCACAAAAATATAAAAAATGATCAAAATAAGTCACTATTTTAGTTACTAACTAAAATAAGTTTAGTGAAAGAAAAACTTTCACTTTATTCAATTTTTCAAACGTTTTTCGTTAGTGTCATAATGTGCATTTTTAATGTATAACGAAATTTTTTCTTACACTTTATAAAATGTAAGTAAAGTGGAACTTTTTCTTTCACTTTATAAAGTGGAAGAAAATCTTACACTTTATAAAGTGTAACTTTTTCTTTCACTTTATAAAGTGTAACTCTTTCTTACACTTTATAAGAGGAATATTTTTCACGTTTTGAAGAAGCTTTTTCAGTGTTGTCATACAATTATGTTGATTTGACATGTCATAAAACGGAAAAAATATTACACTATGTATTTTTATTTTTTTATTCTGAAAAAACTTTCAATCTCTATTAAAGGACATTTAAAATAATTGATATCACCTACAACAAAAAATCTTCTATATTTGTTCATTCAATCTCAAAAAAAATGTCTTCTAAGCCTAAAGTTAAAGTTTCAATTTATTGGGATGACGAAATTATACATGACGGAAATACCGTTTATTATAATTGTCCTCCCAAACACAATGCTAAATATCCAATTAATGTTCGATATCATAAATTCATTTCATCAATTTATAAAAGAATGGGTATAAACAGTACTGATTATAATTTGATTATAGTTGAAAAATACCCTACTTCATTTTTATCACAAGGACAAGTTAATTCTGGAGAGTGGATTATCTATAATGACGAATCATTGACCGACTTTTTGAGGGTTCCAAATGACTACATAGATCAAATCAAGTTAACAATACTTGAAATCTATGTTAGGAAGGAGCCTAAGATTAGTCAACAACGTTCTCATTTATCAGTCGATGTTAATTCCCAATTAGAAAATCGTAATGGCGTTGATGGATTTCCAATAACTCAATCTACTGATTTTCCTAACATGACTCATTATCAAAATATTCTTACCGGCCGATATGATTTTGATTTAAATGAAACTATCAATGAAAGTGATCGGTAATGGTCAATAATTATATTTCAATTATTATTTGTTGATTTTGTCAATTATTTTTTAGCTTATATGATTTATTTTTCTTATTATTATATATTTTGTAGCGGTTTACCTCAGTAAGATAGGAATATTGCTCCAAGTTATGGATTAGATAATTATTTTGGTCAGTCCTCACACTTTGAAATGACGGAAAATGTTTGGACATCCTCAAATTTTCATGTCTCGCCTACTTTTGGTGCAGATGATTATCAGTATGTCCAACGCTTGATTTTTTTTTATTTAAGTAAGTTAATTGCATAAGCGAAATATTTATACTTTTTTACATATATAGGAAAAATACTACACAAGATGAACTCATTGATCCTGTGAATATCGATGATCGTGACCTTCCTAATTACGACTCACCTTCAGCTAGTGATAGTGATGATTTTCCTAATGCTGAGGAATCAGGAGATAATGTTCCATTTGAGGCATCATCTAGTGATGATTATTTTTTGACTCTCAATCGATCGCCAAGACCAATGTCCATGATCCCGTTTCGTAATCATGAAATTCCTTATCTTGATCATCTCCCGGATGGTTCAGATATCTTTGGTGATACATATGATGAGTATACATCACACGTACGTGGCATGAACCAGAAGATTTCGTGAATGGTGCTATTTATATTGAAAAAGGCATGTTATTCAATTCAAAGAAGTAGTTGCAGAGCAGTTAAACTTCTACATTTGAAAGTAGCAAGGGAGTACTTTGTTATTAAATCGACCAAAAAATCATGGCGACTTGTTTGCAGGCGTGTAGAAAAAGGATGTCGATTTAGGTTGAATTCTTTTATTGATAAATATACTAACATGTGGAAAGTTGGAAGATACATTGAAGAACATACATGTGATATGGGTACATGTCGCGATGGACATTTCAACTTGGATGTTGAGATGATTGTTAACGTCCTCCGTGTTGATATTAAAAGAACGCCAAGGTACTATTTTATCCTTAGGTGATTCTTATTTGATAAGAATATATTCATTTTTATTTGATAATTAATATTATTATTACTTTTCAGGTTTTTCATCAAAGACAGTCAAATAACCGTTCTTAAAGCATTTGGCATTTCGATAAGTTAAAGAAAAGCCTATCTTGATCGTAAGCGGGCTTTTAAAAAAGTCTATGGTACTTGAGAGGGTTCTTTTGCCGAGTTACCGAGGTTCATGGAAGCTTTGAAACACTTCAACCCTGGAACAATAGTAGAATGGAAAATAAAGCGGTGTGTCGATGTCATTGAAGATGTATTCAACTATGTGTTTTGGGCTTTTAAACCATGCATTGATGGGTTTGTGCATTGTCTTCCTGTTATATCGATCGATGGAACACATGTCTATGGAAAATATGATATCAAGTTGTTGATTGCGATCACAACAGATGGTAACGACTCTATATTACCTTTGGCATTTGCAATAGTTGCAAATGAGAGCATAGAGACATGAACTTTATTTTTGGATCATTTGCACTTTCACGTTGTCAAGGGTCGTAGAGGGGTCACATTGATATCAGATAGATATCACGGAATACTCTCATCCGTGTATAATTCTCCGAATCGGCAGGCTCCATTTGGGTTCCATCGTTTTTGTTTAAGACATTTGAAGGAAAATTTTCAAAAAGAAATTCAAAAATATCACTTTGAACAACCTGTTATGGGCAGCTGCAAATCACTGTCAGGAGAAAAATTTTCTGAAAAAAATGAAAATGATCAAGGAGATTAATGCGGAAGCATATGTGTGGCTAATGAAGAACGATATTGACAAATGGACATTGCACAGGGATGGAGGTAAGAGATGGAGCATGCTGACAACAAACAGTTCTGAATCATTCAATGGTCTTCTCAAATCAACAAGGGGTCTGCCAGTTACTGCAATGGTAAGACTCACTTACAATCAAATTGTGAATCGATTTGTTACAAGATCAAAATTTGTTAATCATCTAGTACAGAAAAAGCAACAATGGATGCCTAAACCATTCAAGATTTTTTAGGATAATCGAAAAAAGTCACAATGTCACACATTGATCAACTATCACCAACAAAGGGAAAACATATTTGAGGTGCAGACACATATGCATCATGGTCGTGGTGGTAATAAGCACATTGTAAATGCATCACAAGGAAAATGTCAATGTGGTAAATGGCAATCATACCACATTCCGTGTTATCATGCAATAAAGGGATTTGACCAAATTGGGTATCAAGCATGGGAGCATATGGCACCAGAATTCACTGTGCGTAGCTACAAAAAAGCGTAATTTGGACAATTCAATTCACTCGGCGGTGAAAAGTATTGGCCTGATAGTCTCTTTCTTATGAAAGCAAATAAAAATTATTTATGAAAAGTAGGCATAAATAAAACCACCCGTATACAAAATGAAATGGATGTTCCTGCAAGTACACTCACTCGCAAGTGCTCAACTTGCAAACAAATAGGCCATGATAGGCGCAACTATCATTCATGGGCTCGAAACGCCTCATATGGTGGTAGTAGCTAAAGAAAGATGTTTAATTGTGTTAATTTATTCTTGTATCAATTTTTATGCAACTTTTTATTCGAACTTTTGATCCTCTTCAAGTCATGTTTAAATTTTAAAATTTTTTCATTCACTTTTTAAAAGAAAAAAATACATACACAAAATAATAATAATATATATAACTAAAACAATAATACTATACACCACAAAAAAAAGATACATACACCAAAATAAAACTATATATGATTAGAATAATTTACTATATACCCTCAAAAAAGATTCATACACAAATATAGTAATATTATGTTCCACAACCCTTTTTTGAAATCCGTAAAATATCTCGCGGTCTAAGTCCCGTATATCCATCTTCATCTTCATTGTTCCTCTTCCTCTTTTTGGCCGGAAGATCCTTTATATTCACATTCTTTACAATTCTTTTAACAAGTTTTTTTTCTTCTGGGTGTTTGCGGCATATTATCCACTAGCATAATGAAAGTAACATCTGGAGACGAGAGTAGTGATAAGGTGGTCCGCAAATACAAAGTTAGATAGTAGAAATTAAAAAATAAAAGTATAAATGATAGGAATATGCAATCTGATGCAAAATAAAAGTCTACAAAATAACTAATATAAATATTTCAAAAAATAAATAAATAACATAAATCTGTGTAACATCGGGATCCTCATTAACTGTCGGAACAACATACTCTATGATCGTCGTGCGACTCTCCTCCACTGTAGATGAAGGGCATGTAGTATGAATCTAAAAAATATTACATAATAATTTAATATAAAATCAAAGTGTTAATAACTACTATGAATATTTCAAAATAAATGACAAAAATGATAAAATTCCCTGTAAAGCAAAAATAAAAAAAAAATGTATAATGTAAGGCATTTCAAAAATTCTCATTTCTGCTTATATATAGTGTAATATATAGTGCTTATTATCAGTGTTGTTTTAATTTTAAAATTGATTAATTTTCATACATCATTGCTGCACAGATAAGTTGACGGTTCCATCTTTTCTGGAGGCACTAGAAGATTCTATTACCAAGGCATCTAGATCCAATGAATCAAGGCAGGATGAGAAGGATTTAAGATATCAAACTTGTAACATAAGTGATCCCTTGGATGAAGGGCATAAAGATAAACAGTGCAAATCAAGACTGTTATGAAGTGATCACAATGTTTACTTCAAAGAATTGATTTTCAGATGATGTGAACATGTTACTTACAAGCACTGTAAAGAAGTACTTATTCAGGGTGACATAAGTTGTGTATTGTTAGAGGTGAGACATTAAAGTCATTTTTAATTATGTGTGCATGTATGATGTTTCAACACCAAAGTTTGAGATTCTATCGCCTTATTCATGGGATCTTAAAATTATTTTTTCCTCCCACCTTCTATTTTCGGAGAACATATTTATAGACTGTTTGGTCAAGCATCTCGAATTCTCGATAGCTAAAACAAAAGAAAAGCAAAAGACCCCTCATTCAGTAATTAAAGAAAATAATTGTATTAAATAGATAAATAACACGAATCTGTGACTCAATCGGATCATCAAGCAATCCTTCAATAAAATCTTGAGTGTTATAAATAGTAGTATCTTCGGTGTCACAATAGACAGTACCTGATGTGCCCTACAAAAATATATAAATAGTTTTATTTATTTATTTTGAAATATTTATATAAGTTAGTAATGTTTTAAGTTTATAATTAATTGTTAATGCTTACCGCCATATTAGGTATATAATCTCTAACATCTATTGTTGATTCATAGCTCATACGTCCAATTCCTTCCACATCTCGAGTGTGTCTTGAATAAGGATCAAATGACATAGTAATAAATTCATGATTTCTGACGTGCCAAACTCATGAACATGCAAATCATCAGCCTCTACTCTCACCTCTGCCTCTATGTCTTGAGGAATAGGCATATCACCAGCGCCACGTCCTAGAGCGCGTCCTCAAGCTCTACCTCTATGCCCCCTCCGTCCACGTCTAGGTCTTCTTGCACGCATGGTACAAGTAGGCTAGCACTGCACTGCCCCAACTGTACTTACCTACATCGTGGATAGGATCTAGGAATGTCAAGTATTGTAAACTAATAAGGTTTCCTGAAGTGTTCGAAAATAAGATGCCCCCTAATATAACAAGCATGTAAAGTCTAGAAATCCTTTCCACTCGTTCCACTGGAGTAGCATCTCTTATCGGATCTACTTGTAACTGATCACGCAAGTAGCCGGTAATGCTATGTATCCTCATCCGAATCGCACCATTCATATCAGTAGGTGTTGTGGTGCATCCTGTGAGTGTCCCTAATAAAGTACGCCATGGACGAATCCTCCGGGTAGCATCCTGAATGTACACAACATCACCATCAATGCGCAAATCAAACAAGACCTACACATCCTGCAATGTAATCGTGACCTCACCAAAACGTAAGTGGAAACAATGAGTCTCTGGCCTCCAACGCTAAACCATAGATGTAACAAGGGCATGATAATACTGCATCCTACCCACACAAACTACATCATACAGTCCGGGCCTACGTAAGATCTCCTCAACACGTTCATGAGGTCGGTGCAAACGAAATAAATTACAGGCATCATTCATGCGCACCGTCCTCATAAGGCTACTAAATGGTATCTCACATTTCCATAACAATTCTGATTTATGCTCATGCTGAGAGAGAAGAAGTGTACGATCAATCGGTCCAGGATTCACAACACGCTCCATTATATATTGTAAGAAAAATTATATTAATTCGTATAATATAATTATATTTTGACATATTAATGCCTAGATAGTTCTGCTTTTTATTTACTTCTATAGCTTCGTTGGACCTCTGCGGTAAAAGTGAAATTCTATATTGTACCTCTTATTATTTATCGAGGTTCCTCAGCGAGGTTTTAACTTTTGAATTGTGAAGGGGAGTAAAAGAAAAAAAAGAATACTAATTGAGTAAGTACTGAGAACATATATGATGATCGAGAATATTTTAACTAAATAATGTTTAAAATTCTTAGTTATTAACTATGACATAATCATGAAGAAGGCTTCCTACTATTAATCAAAATCTAACAAAGAATAACGATATAACTCTCTCGGCTTTCAGCTCAAGTTGGTGAAATAACTTGAGTCTGCTAACTCCAAAAGAAATTACTACAACAAAATCACAGAAATAGTTTTCAATCACCCGAACAGTGTTGGCGAAGTAGCATTTGAAAAAGTAAACAATCACTGGAAAGAAAGGCCATTGGGATATTTCCTTGGGAATATACTGGTAATTATATTTTGTGAAAGGAGTTGTTTATAACACACACACAAAAAAAATCTACACTAAATTAGCTGCTAGACTCCCTATATGTCTAGTATGTGATATTGTCTTTTTTTTACTTTGCCAGATTGTACAGAGCTCCCGACACATCCTTAATGTTGTTGTTTTTTACTTTGCCAGATTAGCTTCAGGTGTTTACATCATTATATTTTGATTCATTCTATTGTAGTGAAATAATAAGAAAAAAACAAATTAGACTATAACTTTGTGGTTTAATATCATTCTCAAAAATATTTAATATCATTTGGTCAAAGCTAATGGGTATCTTAAAGAACTCTCACAAAATTTAAAAAATTCAACTTTACTATACTATTCAAAATTCCAATCTCCTTTTTAACGTAAGGTCTAAAGTTGGACCATAGGAATATTTCTTTCATAATTTATTTTCAAATTTAATACAACATAGAGATTGAGCAACTAATCCTCTTATGAACTTCAATAATTATTCCACTAACAAGAAGAAATGAAATCTAAATTAGGAATATGAAAGAATGCTAAATCAGCTCTTTTTTTCCCAATATTTTTACTATTCCATTGTAAAATAAAATCAAAATAATTTAAGAACATGTAAGTTATAATTTACTCCGTGAATCAGAACCATTAGGCAAAATGATACTATACTAGACACAAGATGAGATAAATGAAACATTCTAAGTAAAGAAAATATGAGATGTTAAAGAAATACCTAAATTATATAATTGTAGGGACGGATTGTTATGTTGCCGGGTTGTGCTACTCCGAAATTTTGATTTATTTAGTGTGGGGCCGCTTCAGTTGTCGGATTGGGACCATCAATGTTAATCTTCAAGTGTAAAACAGCTTAGAAGCCATAAAAGTGAGAGAGAAGGAGAAGGTGAAAAGGTAAAGTAATTTTCTATAAAGTGGAAGATCCACTTTATAAAGTAGAGAAAAAGTTCCACTTTATAAAATGGAAGAAAAAGTTCCACTTTATAAAGTGTAAGAAAAAGTTCCGTTATACGTTAAAAATACACGTTATAACACTAACGAAAAACGTTTAGAAAATTAGATAAAGTGGAACTTTTTCTTCCACTAAGCTTATTTTAGTTAGTAACTAAAATAGTGACTTATTTTGGTCATTTTTATATTTTTGTGGCTTATTTAGGTTTCCGACTCCTAATTTATCTAAGCATTCTAACGAGGTTCTATTTCAAGAGACTATAAGTCACAGGTTTGTCGCTACTAGGATAAGAACCAATGTCTTGAACACACGCAAACCCTCCATCAACATCTCTAATAAATTTGTTTCGCTTCCCGTGGATGTGAATGATTGTTCGTTTTCTGATCTCAGCAACTCCCAAGATAAGACAGCTCATTATAACGCCTCATGGCATGCCTCGTCTCAATCGATACAACCATATCCCCCCAATAAAAAATGGACACGTGTCTCGTAAAGTTTCTTCAGGCCCACTGTTTTCCAGCAAATAATGATTCCTTTTTTAACATTGGCCAATAAAAAACCATGGGTAATTTCTTGGCCACCACTCATACGTCTTCTTTACAAAATAATATCCAGGTGGCGGACGGTTTGTTAATGTTGAAGATTTAGTGAATCAGGGAACTCCATTAATGGAGAGCATCTGGAGCTCAAAGTAAGAGTAAAGAAACGGTTTGTGAAATTTCTAATACTGATTAATTGCTTACTGATTATATATATCAGTATTTATACAGAATACAAGAAAAGGAGAGTAAAATATCTAAAACTCTAACTAACTAATAACTAACATGACAGTTGTACATAATAACAAATTTGATTAACTAACTAATTATACTTTAATCTCAATACCCCCCCCCCCCTCAAGTTGGAGGCGGAATAGACAGAGCCAACTTGTCCAATAAAGTGCAGTGCTTTATGGCAGTGAGGGCCTTTGTGAGTATGTCTGCTAACTGAGCAGCAGTGCCAATATGATGCAATGTTATAAGACCTTCTTGAGGCTTGGTTCTTACAAAATAGCAGTCCACTTCAATGTGCTTGGTGCGCTCATGGAAGACAAGGTTCTTGGCAATATGAATAGTTGCTTGGATATCACAATGAACATGAAAAGGACCAAGGTTAGGTATAGTCAGTTCCCCAAATAACATGTGCAACCATACTAATTCTCCTACCACTTTCCTTAAGGATCTGTATTCTGCTTCATCTGAGGAAAGGTAATTGTTTCTTGTTTCTTGGACTTTCAACAAATGGGACTATCACCCAACAACACAATGTAGCCAGTGATAGACTTTCTCGAATCAAGGCAGGAAGCCCAATCAGAATCACAATAGGCAGATACCCTGAAATCTGCAGAAGAGGACATGAAAACTCCTAGAGTAGGATCTTTCTTGAGGTATCGAAGCATGTGAAAAGAAGCACGTAAATGAGGCTCTTTGGGGTCCTGCATATACTTGCTAAGTAATTGCACACCATAAGTTAAATCAAGTCTAGTATTAGTAAGAAAATTGAGTTTGCCAATCAGTTTTCTGTATTGAGTAGGGTCATCCAATGCCTTTCCTTCATGTGCTCGCAGCTTAACATTAGGATCAAGAGGTGAAGATAATGTAATGGAGTGATCACAACTGAATTCTTTGAGGAGATCCAGAACAAATTTTCTCTGGTAAATAAGAATTCCATCATCTTTGTATAGAAATTTTAAACCCAAAATTGTGTAATTTGCCTAGGTCGTTGATCTTAAACTGTTGATGCAGGAAATTTTTGAGTTCAGTTATCTCATTTATATCTGTTCCTCTGAGCTAAATATCATCAACATACACACCTAGAAATACAGTAGATGCGCCTATCTTTTTGTAAAACAAAGAATAGTCATGGAGAGAATAAGTGTACCCTCTAGTGTTTAAAGCTTCAGTTAGTTTTTCATACCAATGTCTACTAGCTTGTTTCAAACCATATAGTGACTTGTTGAGTTTACAGACCATGCCTGTGTTAGGAACTGTCAAACCAGGAGGTACATCCATGTACACCTCTTCATGTAAATTTCCATGGAGAAAGGCATTATTCACATCAAGTTGATATATATTCCATTGTTTCTTTGTTGCAGTGGCAATGAGTGTTCTTACAGTTGTCATTTTAACAACACGTGAGAAGGTTTCTGTGTAATCTATACCATGATGTTGAGGATATCCTTTCACTACCAACCTGGCATTATATCGCTCTACACTCCCATCTGCTTTGTGTTTGATTTTGTAAACCCACCTACACCCAACGGTCTTCTTATTAATTGGTAAGGTTGTGAGACCATGTGTTGTTTTCATGTAATGCATTGAATTCTTGTGTCATAGTTGTTTGCCAAGCAGGGTCTGTAGCAACCTTTTCATATGAACTAGGCTCACAATCATGAGAAACACTCATTACAAGAGATTGACTTTCAGGATTTAGATCAGTACGTGATATGTGGTAATTAAGGGAAAAATAAGCATTGAGGGATGCAGGAGGTTGGAAGGATATAACTGGAGGTGTTGTATGGACATAGTCAGACAAGTAATTAGGTACTCTATGTATCCTATTAGATCTTCTAAGGGAAGGTCTTGTAGGATGACAAATAGGGGTGGAAGCATGAGGTAGAGTGGATGGTATGTTGGGATGAGAAGGACCAATTGGAGAAGCATTTGGAGGAGAAAGTGTAGGTGACAGAGGTTGGTTGTTGTTATGATTAGGATCTGGATCACTTTGTACAAGTGTAGATGGATGGTGGTAATATGAGTAATCAGTTGAGCCTACTGAATGGAAAGGAGATGTAGGAAAATTAGTGGAGTCATTGGTCATAGCAAAAGGAAAAATTGTCTCATGAAAGATGACATCCCTGGAGATATGAATTTTTTTAGTGGTTAAATTTAGCACTTTGTATCCCTTTGTACATGAAGGATAGCCAATAAAAATATGTGGAACATATTTGGGATCAAACTTAGTTCTGTGAGTTTTGGGTATAGTAGGGTAACAAAGACAACCAAAACTCCTCGAGTTAGAGTACATAGGCTTGTGTTTATGCAAAACTTCATAAGGGCATTTATTGGTGAGAGAGGAATAGGGTAGTCTGTTTATTAGATGTGTTGCAGTTAATATGCATTCACCCCAATACTTCATTGGGAGTTTTGATTGAAAAAGAATGGCTCTTGCTTTTTCAAGGATATATTTGTGTTTTCTTTCATCCACCCCATTTTGTTGGGGTGTGTATGGACAGGATTTTTGGTGAAAAATTCCTTTAGTCTGGAAAAAACATGATGGAGTCATTATTGGTGAATTCAAGGCCATTATTTGATCTGATTATTTTGACACTGGTTCTGAATTGGTTTTCAGCCATGATGGCAAAGGCTTTGATAATATGTAGAGCATTGCTTTTACAAATGAGAAGATGTTTCCAAGTGGACTTACTGAAGTCATCTACCATGGTAATGAAATATTTGAAATTATCATGGGTGGTTGTGTGGTAGGGACCTCATAAATCAACATGTACTAACGAAAATGCTAGTACTGTTATGAGACCTGGTAGGGAAAGGCAGTCTTGATTGTCTTGCCATAGGGAAAATGGGGCCAAAAAATGGCTGTTTAGGTGAGAAATTTGCAGGTATAGAGGATATGCCTTTCATTTTTACAAAGGGAACATGTCCTAATCTATAGTGCCACAACAAGTCTGTGTTTTCAACAGGAAAAGAACTTGAAAATTTATCAACAACATTGTCTTTATTATTGATAGACATGAAATTCGTTACAGCATGATAAGAAGGACAAGAAGAAGAAATGCATTTGTATCTTAGAGCTAGGAAAGAAAATACAAGAAGTATGTTGTTGTTTTGAATGACTAGAAATGCAATCTCCAGAGGCCTCTTCAGTGAAAGGGGACGGCAGCAGACAAGAAGTATTAGAGAAAGAAATAGTACAATTTAGACTGGCAGATAGAGCGTTGATGGAAATTAAGTTGAATTTAAAAGAAGGAGCGTAGAGTACTTTGTACAAAGTGATATCGGAAGTAAGACACACATTACCTATCTCTGTAATCTTAACTCTATATCCAGTAGGTAATCTGACCGAGAGAGGATAAGGTAAGGTTATTAGGTTTACTAGGAGATTTCTGTCAAATGTCATATAGTGAGATGCACCTGAGTCTAATATCCATAAATCAATTCTTGTTTTGAAGCATTCACAAGAAAGTTTGTCAAAGTCAATAGAAGTAGAACAAGTAAGAGTACCTGCAAAGTTCACCGACCCACTTGTCATATGCATAGCATTCTTATCCTCCATGGGGCTAAATTCTTTGAATTTTTGCAGCAAGTGGGCAACCTGTTCATACTGCTCTCTGGTGAGGTTTATGTTACTATTTCCTTGGGCATTGAAAGGAGAGTCTAAGGATCCATCCTGATTTCCAGAAACATCACTAGACAAACTCACAGAATTAGCTTTTATACCCTTACCCTTGTTGTTCCTCTGACTTGAGTTCTGGTTGTATCTTTGGTGTTGGTGTTCTGGATCTTGATTAGTAGGTCTGGGATTGTTATTAGTAAAACTAGGAGGATATCCATGTAACTTGTAACACTTATCCCTGATGTGACCTAGCCTTTTGCAATAATCATAGTAAGGTCTACCCCTAAGTGTATTACCAGTGATGTTAGAAGGAGAGTAGTTTGTTCTAAAATTCCTTTCTCCTGATGAATTTGAAGAACCTAAGGACCCAGCAAGTAATTAACTTCCTTCAACAAACAATTGATTATTTGGCTTAAACTCTCTTTGTTTTTCCTCTTGAACCAACAATGCAAAAGCTTGTGCCATGGAAGGTAATGGGTTCATCATCAAAATACTACCCCTGATTATGGTATACACTTCATTTAATCCCATAAGAAACTGTATTAGACATCTATCCTGCTCTACCTTTTGAAGATTAGTCTTAGCTCCACAAATACACACACAATTGCGCTGACTAGTAATACATAAGATGTTAAGTTCTTCCCAGAGTTTCTTCATTCTAGTGTAATAGGTGGTGATATCGAGAATACCTTGATTAAGATCGTTGATCACTTTCTGAATCTGATACAACTTTGCTCCATTTGTTTGATCGTAGAGATCTTCTAGCTCTGTCCATAATTCCAAGGCATCACCCAAATATTTGACACTATCAGCAACTTCTCTTCCCACTGAATAAAGAATCCACGATGTGACCATATCATCGCACCTCACCCATTGACGGTAAGTTGGATCAGTTTTAGGTGGGCATTTGCATTCACCATTGATGAAAATCAATTTGTTTTTCACAGACAAGGATCTGAGTACACTTCGTCTCCATGAATGAAAACCAGTTCCATTGAAAAGAACATGTACAAGTACCACACCAGGGCTATCAGATGGATGAATGTAGAGGTGACTATTTATATCAATTCCAGTAGACGATCCCGTACTAATTCCAGCAAACGATCCCTCATTAGTGAGTTCCACCATTATGAAGAAGTTAACAAAGAAGAAAAGAGAATAAAAAATTGAAAAAAAGAAGAAAATTAGATCGATAATAGAAACAAATCTGGAGTCGAAAATCTAGAAATCGATGTAGCAAACGCAACTAAAGGGAGTGTAAAGAGAGGAACAAAACGTCCTTGCTCTGATACCATGTTAATGTTGAAGATTTAGTGAATCAGGGAACTCCATTAATGGAGAGCATCTAGAGCTCAAAGTAAGAGTGAAGAAAGGGTTTGTGAAATTTCTAATACTGATTAATTGCTTACTGACTATACATATCAGTATTTATATAGAATACAAGAAAAGGAGAGTAAAATATCTAAAACTCTAACTAACTAATAACTAACATGACAGCTGTACATAATAAAAAATTTGATGGACTAACTAATTATACTCTAATCTCAATAAGCTGGACAAGTGGGCACATCGATAGACATATGGCCGTGCAAAAACTAATCTTTCTACCAGAAACCCTACGACTCTACTAACAAATGTTGTTCTCTATAAATTCCACTCAAAAGATTTTCAATCATCTCACGCCAACTTACAATCCACCCCTTCTACTATATCTTCCATAAGTAAGTATTATTTTGAGACCAATAATTCCCCTGAACAAGAGGAAATTCCCACAACTTCGCTCGAGTTGCTCAACTCTCCTCGTCCAAACATGAAAGACTCTCCCATCTCCCTCAACAGGTTGCTCAGCATCCTTTGGTGGTGGCAACCCAACCAGTCCATCCACTACACCAGACCCAATCTTGGGTAGAATACGATCTGAGAGACCGAGCAGTCTTCTTCACAATGGTCATCAATGAGGAGAACACCATGATAATCATTCAAAACCCCAACTTCTTGGCTCAGCTTATAATGGAGGGTATGAAGTTGGCTATGGAGAACTATGTGAATCACCACTGGATGGAAAATGTGTTGTCCACCCTAGCTCCAGTTGTGGCACCGTCTCTCTTCCATAACATGCAGCCACATTGGGGCCTTCCACCACACTTCAACCCACCAATGGACTCAAATCCAACTCTTCAGGAAGCCATAGACAACAATCCTCTTTTCTTTTCATGGATTCCGGTTCCTTTATAAGGACATGCATCCCAGGCTCACTCCCCAGCTCCAATGGAAAGTCATCAACCTCAAATATGGCAATCTGCGTACAGAAAGCAGGAACCATTGTGTCAAGGTAGGGAGGAGGGGGAAGAGGAAGTGTTGAGAAAATTCTTCACCGAAATCTCGACCCTTAGGCATGTTTCTCTAATGTTTTTCCCAGAGAAGGAGGACAAAAAATATATTTACATGTACCTAGTAGCTTTTTTGAAATGCCCCTTCGATCTTCTTCCGGCGTTGAACACTGCAATGACCAAATGCAGTGGTATTAGTCCCATCACTACTTCCTAGTCGGGTTCCCCCGAAGGACAACCCTTTAATCGTGAATCCTCCTCCCACATATTCACCAATGATCAATCCCATTAGTTTTATAGTATGGAACATTAGTGGAGGGAATAACCCTACTTTTAAAAGGAACCTTAGAGAGCTTATTCAAAACCATAACCCATGCATGATCGCGTTGCTGGAAACTAGAATGACCAGCCACGTGGGGTTGAAAGACGAGTTCGGATTTGATGACTTCCTGGAGGTCCCAACAACAGGTAGATCTGGAGGTTTAGTATTGGTATGGAATACTGCTTTGGTCACAGTCTCAAGGCTTGAGAAATTCGATCAAGAATTCCACACTATGATCCAGGTATATCCTGGCCATAATACTTGGTGTTTGAGTATTATTTATTCTAGTGCTAAGAGTATTCAAAGACAAAATCTAGAAAATATTTCTCGCGCTATTCTATCTCAAGGACTTACTTATTGTTGGTGCTTAGTTGGAGATTTTAATGAAACCCTTAGGCAGCAAGATAAATGGGGAAGGAAAGCTATTAACCGCTTGAGAAGCTCACGCTTCTGGATCTGTGTTAATAATTGCTATTTAATAGACTTAGGGTTTAAAGGAAGTCATTATACCTAGTCCAATCATCAAAAGCATACTAAAGGTCTTATTCTAGAAAGAATTTATAGATGCTTTGTGAGTAATGAATGTCTAGAACACTACCCCAATGTGTTTGTTACCCATCTCCCTAAAACTCACTCAGACCATAACCCTCTCATTATTAGTCTCTGTCCGAAATCTCGTTCTACTCATAACAAACCCTTTAGACTTGAAAGCTATTGGATGGAGCACCACGAATTTAAGGACATTTTTAGTAATAGATGGCTTAATAGAGACCTACTAGTGCTGCAAATCACTATAAAGATAATGTTATCAACTGGAGTAGTCTTACCTTTGGTGATACTTTTTCAGAAAAAAAAAAGGCTTTTAGCTAGAATAAATGGTATTCAAAATTCCACTTCCTACCCGTCTAGCTCCTTTCTCCAGCAATTAGAATATGACCTCATCAAAAAATACAATGATATTCTGCGAATAGAAGAAGATCATTGGAAAATCTATTCTAGAATCAACTGGCTTAATGAAGGCGAAGCTAACACAATTTTTCCACCTATCTGTTATTAACCAGAGAATGAGGAATCGAATCTCTTTTATTAAGGATGAGCTAGGTAATTGGATTAATGACCAAAAGCAAATCACTCAACATGCTTTTAGCTACTTCCAGCAAATATATTTCTTAGATCATCGCTACTCTCATCTGCAAGGAACTTATGGTTCCACTAGGAGCTTTCACAAAATTGATCTCTCTTCCCTGGACAGTCCCCTACATAATCAAGAAGTCATTCATGTTGTATTTTCCTTCAAACCTTACAAAGCACCAAGGATTGATGGTTTCCATCCAATGTTTTATCAACGTCACTGGGATCTAGTGGGAAACTTAGTACTAAAATACTGACATGACTTATTTGAATCCCAAAACATTCCTTCTCCCCTTAATGATACTCTGTTATGTCTCATTCCTAAATTCAAAAACACTAATCAATTAAAAAAAATTCGCCCTATAAGGTTATTTAATACTATTTATAAATTCATCACAAGAATTATCGCTAACCGCATTAAGCCCTTCTTGGATAAGCTGATTAGCCCCCAACAAAATAGCTTTCTAACAGGGAGATGGGCAAGTGATAATTACATTATAGTTCAGGAAATTGTTCGTTATTTGCATCAAAGTAAGCACTAAAGGACGCTTTATTCTTAAGATTGATCTTGAAAAAGCTTTCGATCGACTTGAGTGGTCCTTTGTCTATCGAACACTCTTCTATTATAATTTTCCTCCAAAAATTATTAAGCTCATCATGAGTTGTATGCCTCTAGCAGAATTGTTGTTCTCATGAATGGACCAAAACAGATTACTTTTCACCTTCTCGAGGCATTAGATAGGAGATCCCATGTCGCCATATATTTTTATCCTCTGTATGGAATTAATATCATCGTACATAAATTATCAGGTGGATATTCTAAATTGGGAACGCATTAAACTCTCAAAAAATGGTCCTGTTTTCTCACACCTCTTCTTTGCTGATGATCTAACACTGATCGCCAGGCAAACCCTAAAACTATCCAAACCATTCATCGAGTTCTATCAGCCTTTTTCACCCTCTTTGGAGAAAAATTAACTCCTTCAAATCAAAGGTTTTACATTCTAAAGCATGTTCGGACGCCAATCTTAATCTCATACTCCAGCTGCTCAATATTACTCAAGCTGAGAAGTTTGGAAAATATTTAGGTTTTCCTATCCTTAACAAAAATCCTAAACCCTCCCATTTTCTCCATATCATAGATAACATGAAGGCCAAACTCTCTAACTAGAAGATGAATTTCCTCAGTCAGGCTGGCTGTAGGACTCTCATCAATTCAACCCTTGCCTCTATTCAAGCCTATACCATGCAATACTTCATTCTCCCTAAAAATATTTGTAAAGACACAGCTAAGATCCAGCGAAATTTCCTTTCGGGATCCACCACCCTTAAGAGAAAGTTGCATTATATTAATTGGGATACGGCGACCCTGCCCCAAACACAAAGGTGGGCTTGGTCTATCCAAGGCCCACGATAAAAACCTCCCTATTGTTGCCAGTCTCTCTTGGTGACTCCTTGTTAATCCTAACTCCATGTGGGCTCATACCCTTATCAATAAGTATGGCTCTATATCCTCAACCTCCTCCATCTCTTTTATCTGGAATAATATTCTCAAAGGCAGGAAGCTTTGTGCTCATGGATTAGTGTGGTCGGTAGGTACTGGACGAGCCATAGACCTTTGGCAGCATAGTTGGATTCCTCACACTCCACCCCTGCGTAATATCATTCAAGGACCCTAAGAAAGCATTGAATATCTTCTTAAGCTAGCTAATTTTTGTATTGGCGATAGGTGGAATTGGGATAGCTTATCCCTAACCATGCCCATTGATATTATGAACAAAGCCCAAGCTATTTATCCAAAGCAACATACGTACGATGTGCCTTACTGGTCTCTATAAGCTAATGGGGTTTTCTCTACTAAATCTGCGAAAACTTCTTAAACCGGTTGACGTGCCTATTAAACCTTCCGTTGGGTTTGGTCTCTCAGTACGCTTAAAAAAATTAAGACCTTTCTATGGCTTTGCTCACACAACGGATGCCTACGAATAGTTACCTTCATCACATAGGATTAAGTAGTGATCCCTCTTGACCTCTTTGTCATAACTCTCCTGAAACAATTGAGCATATGTTCTTGAATTGCTTCGTGGTTAGGAATTTCTAGCTTGACCTAGGCTTAAATATGCACTACATAATGAATACACCTACCCATTGGCTCCTGAATATTTATGATATGGATGTCTCCCTCAGTAACACAAACCTGCATTGGAAAGACTTCTTTCCTTTCGCACTTTGGCATATCTGGCTACATTGGAATCAACAGGTCTTTCGACCAAATTTATTTTCTCAAGATTACATTTCCTCTTCCCAAATCAGTATGTGAGCTAAAGAATTTAATTTAATGGCTGACTCATCTCCGTTAACCCCCGCTAAGCAAAATATCTCTGTTCGCTGGGTTCCCCAGCTGCAAATGTTTTTAAATTGAATACTGATGGTGCATTCCTCCAAGGTTCTCACACAGGTAGCATCGGTGGGGTTCTTAGGGATTCCATTGGCAATTGACTTGTTGGCTTTTGTAAAAAAATCTATGCTTATAGACATGTGATGACTAAACTGGAAGCTCTCCATACTGGACTAGAACTTGTCCTTGATAAACACATTACTTCTTTGGAAGTGGAAATTGACTCTACAGAGGTAATTGACCTTTTCCACTATGCTCATCCTAACTAGTAGTCTATTGTGGAATCTTGCAGAGCACTATTGAGGAGGTTGGGGAATCCGGTAATACGCCATAACTTTCGGCAAGGAAATCGTTTAGCAGACTCTTTGACGAAGGAAGAAAGTTTATTAGAAGTAAATAATGTTACTTGTATCTTGGAAGCAGCCCCAGAAGATGCCCACGTATTTTGCAAGCTGATCAAAATGGAGTTGCAACTACTAAAAGTATTACACTATCTACTTGTACCAAGCTTGCAATGCTTGGAAACTTAAATACTAAGGAAAAAGATTAAAATTGCTCCCGAACTATGCAAATAGATCGCTTATACCCTTCATCACATTTTGGGATCAAAAATCCCCCACTGTTATCACAGGAGGCCACAAATACCCTCCAAGAGTTAACACCCCAATTTTTTAGTGACGTGGCAAGCCACATAGGACTAATCCCTCCACCTAAGCATTGCCAACTAAGATTCACTACAAAAGAACTTGACCTTTAGTGGCGACAAAGTCGCCACAAAATCCCAAAATATTGTTACTGAAGGTTATGAGTGATTTTTAGTGGCGACTATGGCTCTAACAACCATTCGCTAATAAAACCAATTTTTTTAACAAAAAAAATATGATTATTAATCTTTGATTGCAGTAAAATTTTCTAAAATAAATAACTTGCAATATCAATATTAAAATCATCCAATATTATTACGAAAAATCATCAAATTTACTTCTCGATCAAATCTCCAACTATATAATGCATCATTGTACATTTTATACATTTACGTATGACATAAAAATAAAACATAGAATGTCTTGAAACTCCTACTTAATCAATATTATTTTTGACTTTTTAAAAACAATGAAAAAAATACAAAGTTAGAGTTTAATGTTAAAAAGTTTTAGTGACGATTTTCTGGGCTTTGGTGGCGACTGTTGTCGCTGCTAAAGGTCTAGTTCTACTGTAGTGGATCCTAGTTGGCAATGCTTAGGTGGAAGAATTAGTCCCACGTGGATTGTCACGCCAATAAAAATTTGAAGTGTTAACTGTTGAGGGTATTTGTGATTTCTTAGGATAACAGTAGGGACATTTTTTATCCCAAAATATAACGAAGGGTATAAATAATCTATTTCACATAATTAAGTAGTATTTTGACTCTTTCACGTAAATATTATTCCTAATGTTATCCGTTTCTAACAAAAAAAGAATCATTTCGATTCTTCAAAATTCTTCAAATTCCTAGTTGTCTCAGTCATTTCAGAATCAATCTGCTCTCCAAGTGCCTCTATAAGGCCACTCCATGAGTTTGCACTCTAAAGGATAGAAACGGTCTGTCTCATACATATTTATATAATTACAAATAAACTTTTACATATTTATAAATAAGTCTTTTTTCTAACATTTTTTACATGCCTATAATATTCTTTAAAGACTTTTAAGAAATCTTCCTAAATATTATAGATTTTTTTTCCAAAAATTCTACATGCGCTTAATATTCACACAAATGCTAGCACACTTCATGACATAACGGTGAAGCATACAATTTGACAAGAGATTGAAAAGATGAATTTTACTTCATTCGTTTATTTTATTTGTCATCATTTGATTTGAGACATTCATTAAGAAAATAATTAATAATATATGTATTTTATTAAACTATCTCCTATTAAACCATGTCTTGGAAAATAAGTATCTAATTCTGAGGATAAATATAAAAAGAAATTATTATCTTTTCTTGATACATCAAAAATAACAAATAATCATAAAAATCTATTTTAAAAATAAACAGACAAGTAAAAACGAATGAATAGAATAAAAGTCGATAATTCCACCTTCCAATTTTGCTAATGCCTATTTTATTCGTAATATTTTGGAGATCCGCCAATTAGGCTTTAAATCCCCTTAATTGATCCCATTTTAATCTCGTTGACATAATTATTTAACTCCATGTGCACCAAACTTTGATAATTACACCGAAAATTAATAATGATCTCTTTGGCAGGTAACGTCCACCTAGTTCTAATTAGTTGCCTCACACAACCTCCAAAATATTTCATTGCTACTCTCTAAGAAAGATTTTTTTTTGGTAATACCCTAAAAAAGATATACTAGTTCCTCCGTTTTATATAGTAAATATGTCTTTTTATTGATTTAATTATTAATTTAGTGTGTTTATAAATTACAAATAAATAAATTTAACCGTTAATATATAAAATCACATCGATCAATGCATATCCATATATATATATTTCATTTCCAAGAAATTTCTACAAATCAGTGTCTTAAAGGACGGAGGCGTGAGGCATTTCACTTAGTATAGAGCAAGGCGTAAACCCTATGAATCTTTAAATTTTTAATTTACAAGTTGTAATACAAAATTATAAAATACATCAATAGTTTGAAACAATTACAAACATAATTAAAGAAACTCATGGAGAATAAAACTCCTAAATCTTAACTTTTCTAATAATAAACAAAATGATCAATAATAGAGTTATAACAAAAAAATTACTAAATTACGAATAAATATACAATTACTTTTAAATAGTTAAATAATAGGAGAACTTTCACAAATAGCCACTTAAAAATAACTAATTACTCTCCATAGCTATAGTTTATGATTAAAATTTGTAGCTACATTTTATATGAAGGAAAGAGGCGATCGAGACTGGGAGAGAGAGGAGAGAGGAGAGAGGCGAGAGAGAGGGAGGAAAGAGTGGGAGAAAGGCGAATTGTATATTATATTGGTTAGGTAATTGTATATTATACATATGTATTTGTATACATGGCAAGAGAGATTGGCAAATGGAGGAGAGAGGCGAGCGAGACTAGGAGAGGGAGGAGAGAGACGAGCGAGAGCGAGAGAGGACAGAGAGCAGGAGAGAGGCGAATTGTATATGTATATAATTGTTTATTATACATATACATTTGTCTATAGGGCAAGTGAGATCGGGAGAGGGAGGAGAGAGGCGAGCGAGAAAGGAGAGAGAGTGGAACAGAGGTGCATTATATATGTATATATGTTAAATAATTGTATATTATACATATGTATTTGTATATACTGACAAATTATACATATACAAACATGACTAACTATACGAACTCAAAATCAGCCCACGTAATGAATATATAATGTTAGTCGCGAATGGTAATTATAACAAACTATAGTTATAATAAGTAATTAAATAGTATAAGTTTGTTTTATTGCGTAATTTTCCCTAAATATAGAATAGGATAGTTCTGAAAGATATGACGAACTCATAAAGACCAATGATAAATAAGAAAAAAGTAAAATTTCACTACATATTTTTATATAATATAATCATCTTTACAGTGTTACCAAATAGTAAAGATGTGCTACTACAACTAGTTATTTGAGTTACTCTCAATTTCTTATCTCTATTTAAAAATTATTAAGTATCATTCATTTATTCAAGATTATAATACTTGTATTGTCGAACAGGAACAAACATGAAGATCAAGACCAAAAAGATGTATGAACTGATAGAGAAAAGGAATATATCTTCGATAAGCTATAGTATTTAATCACAAATATAGTTGTTGTAGAAGCAAACGCATTGAACGTAATTCCTTATATTGGGGCAAACAGTAGATACATATGAAGTAAAAGAGAGAATTTTTTGGCCTCTTGTATAACAAAAAAGACTAAAGAGCTAGACTGTATTACCACCATTGATGAACAAGAACTCCACTTTCTCTTAGAGAAGTGAAGAGATCCAAACACTGGCTATACGTATTCGGATACTTTGAAGACCTCTCCCCAGGGCAGCACTTCTGCCACCTATTGTAATGGCACTCAAGAAATACTTCATCAATCAAGCATATCGCCCCTGTTTCAATCAATCTCGGGATCAAATCAAATTCGGTCCCTTCGACATCCATCTTCATCACCACGTAATCCTTCTCTGATACCGCGCTCATCAACCATTCAGCAAAGTCAAAACCTTGGATTAAATCCACCTCACTTGCACCTTCACTAGAAGATTCAACAGGTTGAATTCTTCCCATCCCTCTTCCTTTCGACACATCTTTATGACCCGGATCTTGATTAATCTCAAACGATAATGTCTCATTCCTAACCCAAGCTGCATATGGCAACAATGTAACCCCTTTCTTCTCCTTATACTGTCCATGGAATGTCTTGTCAGCCTCAACAGCATATATATCAAAGGTCTTGTTTTGCTTAGGATACTGTTTCTTGAACCAACTAACAATGCTGGAACCATAACTCCTTGAACCAACATCAACATACACGTATCTCTGCTTAAAACTAATATCCACCATGGATGACAAGTACTTAATGCTCTGTGCATTCTTCTTAAGTGTAATCCATGGTTTCTTAGGTTCCTCTTTAATCAAAGGCTCAGCTTTTCTAATCAGTTTCATCTTATAATCAGGAACATGACGACAGTTGTTCTTGGAATCACTCACTTTTTCTTCAACAAATATATCCTTTTTCATGATAATCTCACGAATAGTCGAATCGAAACCATCAATATTCCTAGACTTAATTAATGTACAACAATTAAACAAATGAAGGAATGAATTGAAACTGTATGTATCATTAGAACCTGTATGGACAACTAAAAACCCTTCGGGTTTTAGAGTCCGGCAAATCTCCGCCGCGAAATCTCCCGGCTTAAGTGACTTGTCTATCATTCCGGCACCGGAAAATATGAAATCAAACGTATCATCTTCAAAGGGTTGTTTAACAGCTTTGCCTGTAATCACTAAAGGCTTTGAACCTTTCTTGTAAATCCCAACGGAATCGGCTACCCCAATTTCCCTCAACGCAAAAACATCAGCACCCAACGGTGTTTCAACGCAAAGGGTTTTTGAATTTGGGTTCAAAAAACCCTCTGCAACAAGATCCTCAAACACCGAAGAGTAAAACTGGGCTGATTTTTGAAACTCCTTGTTTGCCCATAGATCGGGAAGTTTGGGCTTCGCGGGAGCAGATTTTCCGGCATTCTCGGTAGTCATAACCGCTGATACAGACTCAGTGAGCTTTCCGACGCCGGCAATAACATTGACATTTTCCGGTAAAGAGAAGAAACAGAAATCGCCGAGGTCACAAGTTTCCCCTTTGAGAGTCACCACATAAGCAAACCGACAACAGACAATCACAACACAAAACAGGCATAAACGTACCAAAACATTCCTAAAAAAACCCGGTTTCCCCGTACTATGATCCATCAAAATGACTCCTTTTAGTTTTCAGAAATGAATATCTACAACGAATTTTTTGTAAGTATTTAGAAGAAAAAAGAACGGGTAAAGATTGGAGAGGAGATGGATTTAGTGAAAAGAATGGGTTACCGGGAACAGAAACGAGCAGATGTATGATTACCGCCGATGAGAGAAAGATGAGACATGGGTTTTGAAAAGGGTATAAGGAAAGGAGCAAAATCAGTAAAAGGGCCTAACATTTTGCAGGAGAAAATTAGTATTTCATAGATATCTTCCTGCAATTCCCCAATCCTAAACCCAAATTCAATAATCTTTTGCTGTTGTTTGAGAGGATTATTGAGATTTAAATAAACCCAATTCTTGAAAATTTGATGTTTTTGGATGTGAAGAGAGAGAAAGCAAAGCCGAAAAAACTGTAATTCTAATAGAGAGAGAGAGCGAGAATGTAGGTATGCGAGTTTCTGGAGGGCAGGAGATAAGAAAAAGCGTGTGAAGAGGACGAGTATTTCGGGTCGGGTCGGGTTGTTCTGGTACATTTACTTCCAATAGGGTTTGGGTTTGACTTTATATTTGAAATACTTATTTTATCTTTAATTATATAATAACAATAATTTTTGAATATTTTATCAATTAAATTTTTTTAATAGAAATTTCATTTTAGTAATACAAACTAGCTATTTTGCCTCTTTATTACTCTCTTTCATATTCTATTTTCTTTTTAATCTATTTTAAAAAAATGATCTCTTTTCTTTTTTAGCAATAATTTAATTTTAATTTTTTACATGACATGTTTAAAATCACAAAATTAAAGAATATTTTGGTACATTTAATATAACTTTAATTTAGATTCACAAGATTAAAAAATCTTTTTTCCTTCTTAAACTCCGTTCCAAGTCAAACAAGGTCATCCTTTTTTAAACAGATAGAGTATGATATACTTTCTTTTCGGCATAAATTAATATTTTATTATTTTTTCTTTTTTTTTAATTTTAAATTTAATTGTGACAAAGACAGAAAATTATAATTTTTATAATTTAATTTATGAGTTTCTAGAAGGAATTAAATAATTAACACAAATTTGTGTTGTATTATTAGTTTTTAATTTGTGATCATACATAATTAAATGAAAATTAAATACTCCCTTTGTCCACAATTATTTGTCAAGCGTAAGATCATGCACTCCATCTTAAGGAAAATTTAATATAAGATGTAATTTGACTAATATAATTTTACTATATCAATAATATCAAAAGTTTACATAACTTTTTAATTGAATAAAATGGAGTAATTATTAAGGACAAAATTAAAAGAAAATAATTAATCATTTTTCGATTATTTATATTAACAATTAATCTTAGACGTCTATATTTAATATATCTATCAAACATTTATAAATCAAAAAGTAATTAAAAATAAATAATAAATATTTAATTACAAATTAAAAATTAATAAATCTAACTGATAATGTGGACTTGTAAATTGACTACATGGTTTAGACTTTAGAAGTGGGTTTGGTGTTTCGAATTACAATTTTGCCCACATGCAGATGTTATGCCAGCTCATATTCAAAGTCATATACGTCTTTCATTTTTTGTATTTATTTTGCTTTCCTTTTTGTAAAGCATTAATTATTGGACGCGCAAAGAAAAGAGATCCCTTTTAATGATTGGCTGTCTTTTTTCTTTCTCTCTGTTCTTCACTATTTCTTCTGTCCATTTTTATTATATTGTTTGAAAATCAATTTATCTAATTTTTAAACTTAAAATCAAATTGTGTTATTTTAATATTTTAAATTAATTTAAACTTAAAATCAAATTGCATTATTTTAATATTTTAAATTAATTTTAGATATTTAAAATCGTACAAGTAGTATTATAACTGTAATTTTTGCATATTAGTAAAAAAATTTATTGTTTAATTATGTAAAAGGAAAATATGAAACTAAAAAGAGTACTCTTAAATTTTTTTTGCTATAGATAGGGACTAAACTATATACATAATGTTAATTAAACTATAATAATGGAAAGTTCATGTTAAGAATATGCATTTATTAAAGATAATAATACTAATAATTACTTGGATTAGCTTTAAGTAACCTTGTTATATGGAGTAAAAAATAGTTGTACACATTCAATGCATATTATTAAATCTACTCTAGTCTAGAGAATATTGTTAGTAGTTATTGATTAACTTCCTAGAGTTCAATATAAATAACCGTCACTAGTAAAATTAATTGAATTGTAGAAAGTGTACCTTCGACACATCCTATAATAAAAAGTGGTAGAAAGATGTCAAAATCACTACTATGTAAAAAAAAATAAAAAAAAATCATAATATGAGTTGGGAGGGTTATAGGTTATTGATAAAAAATTAAAAATTAAATCAATTTATCTCTTTTTCTAATTCTTTCTTGTTAAAATGGAAAACGCATAAGTATTTTCTTAATCTATGCTTAAAATTTCAGAGATACACTTATACTATATTAAGGTTCTATTATCCCTTTGATTTTATTTTATAAGTAATTTTTTATCCCTTTTCGGTCTACATGACACTAGCTTTAAAAAAATCAATCAGTGTTAGGCCCACAAGATAGTGTCACGTAGGCCAAAAAGGGGTAGGAAATTATTAATAAAATAAGTTCAGGGGGTAATAGGACCTTAGTATAGTACAAGTGTGCCTTTGAGATTTAAGGCATAGATTGATGGGGTACTTGTGCATTATCCCTTATTAAAATAAAATACTTCCTCTATTTTAAATTATTTGTCCATTTTTTTTACCTACTACACCAGAAGAAGGAGCTTCTCAAACTCGACCACCACTGTTTAATGGAAAGTACTATGAATGGTGGAAGAATCGCATGATGGATCATTTACTAGGAGAAAATCCAGACCTATGGGGAGTCGTGTTGGACGGTCCAACCATACCCATGAAGAATGTAATTGATGGAACCACTCAAGTACCAAAAGATAGGAAAGAATGGAATGCTGCAGATAAATTTGCAATTCAGAACAATGCTAAAGCAAAAAAGATCTTGATAATAACAGATAGTATTAAATAAATAGTATTAAATAATATTAGTATTTACTGTGTACTAATCCTAGTCCTATTAGAATTAGTACTCCTTAATCCTAGTCCTATTAGGATTAGTACTCCTTCCTATATCTCCTATATATATCTCCTATGTATTCCCTTATTAGGTTAACACTTCAATACAATCAATATTCCTTCATGGTATCAGGAGCCAGAAAACCTAGATCTTCTTTTCTCTAGGTTTTTTTTCTCTCTTTAGGGCACCGATCGTTCCCTCTCTTCTCTTGGGCGGCGGCAGCCATGACAACCGAGGTGGATCCTCTCGATTCACTTCCTTCTGGCGTTAAACTCCTTCTCAGGCATCTTCATGCCCTGATTCCCGAAAAATTATCAGACATAAATTACCCTACATGGAAAATCACCGTTCTTACAGCCCTTGAGGCCAATTACCTTCTCAAATACGTCGATGGAAGCACAGAACCGCCGCCGGCAGTCATCACCGCCACGGACAAATCAGAAAAAACCAATCCGGCCCATGCCGCCTGGAAAGCCGTGGATGGCCAGATCCGATCATGTTTGATTGCGGTCATCTCTCCCACGGTTCAGAAACACGTCCGATCCTACACAACTGCTTCAGCCCTGTGGACGGCCCTCGCAACACGCTATGCATCAATTTCCCACTCTCATATTTTTCAATTGCGTGATCGTCTCCACACAATTACCAAAGGCACGAAAACTATGGCGGAGTATTTAGACGAGGTCTCCACCATCATCACAGCCCTCGACACCGTGAACGAAATCATTCCCGAAAAAGATCTCGTCATGTGCGTCGTTCGGGGGCTCCCATCAGCTTACTCCTCCATTAAACAGGCAGTTCGCATCAGTCCAACGCCCGTTGACCTGGCTACTCTCTCCTCGTGGCTAAAAAGTGAAGAAATCAACGTGGATCTGGAGAGCAAACTTCTTCTCCGAGAAGCCGCTGTTATGGAGCCGGCCACCGCCCTCACCGCAAGCCAGAACTATCGCGGGGGGCGTGGTGGCGGCCGGCAGGGGAGCCGCCATGGCTACGGCAGAAACAGCGGAGGCCGCGGGCGCGGCGGTCGGCAGGGCAGTCGTCCGCCGTACGACGGTCAGCAGCACGGCAGCAACAACAGCCTGCACTCCTTCGGCAGCGGCGGGCAGTCATCTTCCAGCGGCGGGCAGGGCACTTACGAGCGGGATCGTCCAACTTGTCAAATCTGTCAGAAAACAGGACACACCGCTGTTCGTTGCTGGTTTCGGTATGAGGAGAGCCGAAATAGTGATAACCGTGCCAATTATGCATCTCAAGCCGGCCCTTCCTCTGAATGGCTGTTGGATACTGGGGCCAACATGCACGTTACTTCTGATCTATCCAAGCTTAACGCTCCAAATCCATATCATGGCTCCAATGGTATTACTGTTGGCAACGGTGAGTCCCTTAATATTTCTCACACTGGCACGGGTACCATTAAAACCCCCACCGCTATCTTTCACCTAGGTAACCTTACCCACGTCCCTTCTATTAAATCCAATCTCCTTTCAGTTCACCAATTCACAAAAGACAATAATTGCTCACTCTTGTTCACCTCTAATGATTTTCATATCCTAGACAATACTACCAAGAGGGTGATTTTTCAGGGCCCCTGTGAGCATGGTCTGTACGTTCTTCCTGGCACAAGTTCGTCTGCCCACCCAGTTTCAGAAAGCGTTCCTGTGGCTCCGGTGGCTCTTTCGGCTGATGGCCACAGTCTGTTGTGGCACAGTCGTCTGGGTCACCCGTCTACTCAAATAATAAATTCTTTAATGTCTCAATTAGGTTTTTCTTCCATTCATGTAAACAATTGTGACTCCTGTTCAATTGCTAAATCTCATAAATTACCTTTTACTTTATCTGAGAAGCGTACAACTGCACCTTTTCAACTTATTCATTCTGACCTATGGGGTCCTACTGCTGTTCCTTCATTTGCTGGTTTTCGCTATTATATTTGTTTTGTGGATGATTTTACAAAATACACTTGGTTGTACCCACTAAAACACAAATCACAGGCATACACCACCTTTGTCACTTTTGAAAAAATGGTCAAAACACAATTCAATTCTCATGTTAAACTTTTTCGAAGTGACAATGGAAAGGAATATGTCAATAACATCTTTGGCCAGTTTCTGCAATCCCTGGGAATTATACATCAAACCTCCTGTCCATACACTCCCGAACAGAATGGGGTGGCTGAGCGTAAGCATCGCCATCTCATTGAAACGGTGGTTACTCTTCTACATCAATCTCATCTCCCTGTCTCCTTTTGGGTAGAAGCTCTAGCCACCGCAAACTACCTCATTAACAGAATGCCCAGTCACACTCTCTCCAACAAATCACCCTATCAACTCCTTTACCAAGAACTTCCCAATTATACCAACCTCCGCGTCTTTGGGTGTCTTGCCTACCCTTGGCTACGCCCTCATATTACTCACAAATTACAACCCCGATCCCGTCCTTGTATTTTTTTGGGCTATCATCCTACCTCCAAGGGTTATCGCTGTCTTGACCCACAAACTCATAAAGTCTACATATCTCGTCATGTCAAATTTGTCGAAAATGAGTTTCCCTACGAGTCTATTTCCTCCTCCACAAATACATCATTCATTGGCGTCCTTCCCCTTTTTCCAACATACTCACAGGGTCCCTCACCACCTTCCCCCACACCTCCACCCACTACCCAACCACCCCTCATCACCCCTTCGACCGTCACCCACAATACACCCGCAACCACCACCCACACTCACAACCAACCCGAACCACCCCATACCCACAACATCTCCAGCCCGATCCGTTTTGGGTCCTTCCCGGCCACCCCCGAATCACCACCGCCCGTGCCACCCCCCAATACTCATCCCATGTTAACCCGTGGCAAAGCCGGTATCTTTAAACCCAAAACCTTTCAGGCTACCATACTACCAAATACACCCCTTCCCGATAGTGAACCAACAACCTACTCTGTTGCCTCAAAAAATGCTTATTGGCGTCATGCTATGGATGACGAGTTTAAGGCTTTGACTGATCAGAAAACTTGGGTTCTTGTACCTAAGCCCCATGGGCGGCACCCAGTGGGCTGTAAATGGGTGTACAAAATTAAACACAATGCGGATGGCAGTATTTCCAGGTACAAGGCTCGTTTGGTTGCTAAAGGCTACAATCAGGAGTATGGGCTTGATTACTCCGAGACATTCAGTCCTGTTATTCGGCAGGAAACCATTCGCCTGGTACTGTCACTCGCCGTGCGCAACAATTGGCTCATCAATCAGTTGGATGTTTCCAATGCTTTTCTTCATGGCATGCTTGATGAAACTATCTACATGACGCAACCACCGGGCTATGTTGATCCCCGCTTCCCTCAACATGTTTGCAAACTCCAGAAGTCTCTGTATGGGCTCAAGCAAGCCCCCCGTGCTTGGTACACACGTCTGAAAACGTTCCTCCAGGGACTCGGCTTCACGTGTTGCGTACACGACACGAGTCTGTTTACTCGACATTCAGCACACGGTACAGTCATTCTTCTTGTCTATGTAGATGATATCATTATTACAGGCTCTACTGCAGCTCTCATTCAGGATGTCACTCGAGCTATGCATACTACCTTCAAAATGAAGGACCTTGGCCCGTTACATTATTTTCTGGGAATGGAGGTTTCTCGGACAGGCAGCGGCTTGTTTCTTCATCAGTCAAAATATGCTCGAGATCTGTTGCAGAAAGCTGGACTGGAAAAATGCACCAGTCAACCAACACCGATGGCAGTCTCTTCGTCTACGAATGGAGCCGACACCCCCTTTGCCGATATCACCCACTTCCGCAGCCTCATTGGGGCTCTACAGTATCTGGCCATTACCCGTCCTGACATCCAGTTTGCTGTCAACCGAGTTGCTCAGCGCATGCATCAACCAAGTGAACATGATTACCATTGTCTAAAACGCATTCTCAGGTACATTTTTGGCACTCTTGGTCGTGGTTTACTCATTCGACCCGGGGACTTGGAGCTTCGGGGTTTCTCAGATTCAGATTGGGCGAATGATAAAAATGACAGAAAATCTACATCGGGGTTTCTCATTTTTTTGGGGCCGAACCTGATCTCCTGGTGTACAAAAAAGCAACACAAGGTCTCTCGGTCCTCGACTGAAGCTGAATACCGCGCCCTTGCTCTTCTTGCTGCTGAGACCATGTGGGTCACATATATTCTTCGCGAACTCCGCGCCACTCACACTGTTCCTGCTCTCTATTGTGACAATAAATCAACCATCTGTGTGGCCAAGAATTCCGTCCTACACACCAGAATGAAGCATGTTGATACCGATTGTCTCTTTGTTCGCGATGAAGTTCAGGCCGGCATATCTCCTATATATATCTCCCATGTATTTCCTTATTAGGTTAACACTTCAATACAATCAATATTCCTTCACTTGATATGCAGAATAGGTCCAGATGAATACAATCGAATATCATCATGTCAAGATGCAAAAGCAATATGGAAAACATTGCAAACTGCGCATGAAGGAACAACTCAGGTAAAGAAGTCTAAAATAGATAACTTCAACAGACAATACGAACTATTTCGAATGACAGAAGGTGAAACAATCCAAGAGATGCATACCAGGTTCACTGCTATCATTAATGAAATCTACTCACTAGGTGAAATAATTCCCAATGGGAAAGCAGACAGAAAACTTTTGAGTGTTCTTCCAGAATCTTGGGAAAGCAAAGTAGAAGCCATTACTGAAGCCCGTGATGTGGATAAGTTAGCTATGGATGAACTCATTTGAAATCTCATGACCAATGAACTCAAGAAAAAACAAGAAAAGGAAATTGGAGGCAAAAGAAAAGAGAAGAACCTGGTTCTTACAGGCACAACACCAAAAAATTTTGAGGACGAAAACATTGCGTAAATGACCAAAAGGTTCTCAAGAATGTTAAAAAAGGGACAAGTATTCCACTTTATAATTAATTGGGGTAAAATAGTAAATCCATTATGTTAGTAATTATTTTCTTAATAGGTGTGTCAATTCAAAAGTCGACAAGTATTTTTTTTTTTTGCTTACGAATGCAAGGATTTTATTTAATAATAAGGTTTAGCCATAACAAAAAGGAACTGATCTAAACGATGTAGTTCCAGTAACATTTCTTTCGAGAGTAAGTGGACAAATAATTAGAGATAAAGAAAGTATAATATATATTTATCGATTCGATTGTTATTGATTATGATTTGGTTATTAATTATATATAACAAAGAAACGATTCGTTTAAAAAAATAGTCAGAACAACGAGTATCATGGAGCTTCTAATTACTGAATTTAACGTGAATAAAACTCAATGCACGAAAAAGACTCTTGATTTCCCAAAAACTATTATAACAATGAGTATTACAAAACTTCTAATTACTGAATTTAATGTGAATAATATTCAATGCACGAAAGAGACTGTCAGCTCGAAAAACTATTATATATAGATCCTCATATACATGAAACTAACAAAATATTCTCACTTTTTAGCTTTTTTCCTTTCATAAATAAACTTTGATGAAAACATATATAAGATATTAAAAATAATTTGTAAAAAAATATTCATATATAATATATTATTAAAAATATATGAATATAACTTATTGATTTGATTCGATATCTTCTAAAAAACTTCAAAAAATGAAAATTAAGATTCTTACATTTGTAAAATCAAATAAAATCAACTTTAAAGTACGTCATATAAGTTGAATATATCAATTTATATAATTTTATATAAATTTTAAATATACATTTAAAATCAAAATTAAAAATTATAAATATAAATTTAAATCAAATTGAGAGATATGTTTATCTATTATGCCAAATAACAACAGTCCGTTTTGTCTAATCATTATTACAAATTTACAATAACTACTATTACGTACAAAGATAATTTTACTAATTTATATTCATTATTATTTAAAATAAGAATATAATGTACTGTATAGTGGATTAATAAAAAAATTATGAAGAATTGAATTGGATAAGTGCGATTTGTTGCAAATTTAGAGATAGAATATGTTTAAAGATTAATTATTCCATGAGCACTGACGGGTCCTATTATGGTGCCTCCTCTGTTGCATAAAATCTGTCAATAATAATATAATAGTAATAATAAGTATAGAACATGGCCTACTGTCAAAAAAACAAAAAGAAGTTGCCAGAGAATTGATGTGGGCCCACTCTCACCTGCTAATGGACCCACACGTTCCCATAGTTTACATTTTACAATAAAGCCGGATTTAACGCCATTCCCATAGTTTTAAGTTTTAACTTCCTCATTTTTCTTGTTAAAAAAACTATACACGGTGTTTTCATTTTAAATATTCATGTAGTTTTCAATTATTTCATTAGAAATTACATAAAAAGTTTAAAAGTTTATCTATTTAATTTCAATAAAATGACTTTTTTTTATAGATAAATTAGAAAAGCACATGTCCCATAAAATAAAATGGAGGGAGTATATTATTCTATCAATTTGAATTTATGTTACTGTTTTGTTGCTCGATCTGTAATATTAAGATACTTAGAAATTAGAATAATAATTTTACAGAACTTCGAAGAACAATAAAATTTAAAAGTATATAATTTTTAAAAGCCAAATAATTAAAATTAGTAAAAAGAGAGTTTAATATGTAATAGAATATAAAAAATATAGAGAAGTAGAAAATTGAGCCCACTAGACAAATATGTGTTTTAGAGTTAATGAAATATTTCCTCACAAAATAAAACGAATTATTTATGTATTGATACCTAAAAATTTACTAAATGACAATATAAAAAAAAAAAAGGATGACAGGGACATGTTGCAAGGGATCAACGATATCTTCTAGTAGAGTCAATAATGATAGAAAATATAATATTGTAATTTCATTGCTTGCGATAGATACATATTATAAAGTCATTTGGAATTTGATTATTTTTTTGGAAAATGTTTACTTTTCCACCACAAAGAAAGGGATGACTTTCAATTTGCTTACAAACACATTCATTCGCCATATATATAACATAAATTTCACTTGATTTACATTGACTTGATGTAATTTAAAAATAAATAAATATTAAGAGGGTAATTTGTTGAATTAAAAGTCTATTCTGTTAAAAATTGTTTGTTTCTAGAGATGCTTCTTAAAAAATAACTTTTGCTTTTGATTTTTTTTTTTATTTTTAAGAAGAATTTTTTAGCTTCTTTCCTATAGAAGTAAAAACACTTTTGAGGCATCGCCAAACATTTGATTTTTTTTTAAAAAATACTTTTTTCTAAAAAGAAAATAAAATATTTTTGAGCTTCCAAACAACAATGTCAAACAAACTCTAATTTTATTTAATTCTTTTTGTTAATTTTAATATAGGAGTCAAAGTAAAATTAATTGATTGACTTGTATTAAGTTTGATTGATATGATAATTTGATAGATAAATTAATAAACTAAATTGCAATTAAAATATTAAATTTCTTTACATTGTGAGTATTTTTTTTGTTACATTGTGAGTATTGTTAACTAAACTAAAATTAGATGATTTTGGTAGTTAACAAGTACTAAATGATAGTTAGTTGTGTCAGGAGCTGGTAAACAGTTATCCCTCACTCACTCTAAAATGTGAAAATGTTGGTAGCCGTTGGGACCCAAAAAATTAAAAGAAAAATCCAACCTTTTTACAACCATTTTCTGGTAAAGCTACTTATAGTATTGTTTATATGATCAATTTGTTCTATTTGAAGATTTTTCAAAAATAATTTTTTTTAATTTCGTAAGTTAAAAGAATAATTTATAGTATATTTTATTTTTAAAATAAAATATATATAATATCACTATATTTGTTATTATTGTCACGAAAAAAAATCTACAAAGCGTCCTAGCAATGAACTATATTGTCCTTTCAATAAAAGTCAAAATAAATATAATATCGCCACTTCTCCAAATATTTGAGAAAAAATAAAAAGTTTAACAGTTTTCAATAAGTTTTGTCAGTAGTTATATCCTACTTTGTCATTCTTTGTATTTTAGGTCAGTCATCTCATTTATTATATTTTGTCACCCAGAGTAATTATTTGAGCATTTTAATAATATATAAAAATTATATTATCAAAGTTTATATATAAAAAGAATTCCTCTGTCACTGTTTGTTTATTATATTTTCCTTTTCATACATTTTTTTTAATAAAAACCCCACTTTTGTTAATTTCTTAATTTTAATTTTTTACATGATATATTTAAATATAATACTAAATCAAATAATATTTTAATATTTCATGCATTTATCATTTAAAATCACAAAATTTAATTATCTTTTTTAAAATTTTACATCAACTTAAAATCTGACAAATAAATTAACACAGAGAGATTTATTGATTTATTTTTACTATAATTTGTGAATTATTATGTATTATGGTGGAAGGAAAAAACAAATGAGTTTATGGATCATGTGAGTTTGAAGAAAAGTTTCTGAAATAGTACTCGTGAATTATATCGCCTTTTGATGTATTTGTTTGTTGATGTAAACTCCAAATTCCAAATAAAATGCTAAAAGTGGTCCCTTCAAGACCGTTGGGGAGGTTGGAATAAGAGGCTACTTTTATTTTGGGATCGATTCCTACATATTTTTGACGTGAGTTATTTAAGTATTTTAGATCATATATAAGTAAAATAATTATAGATCATAATCGTAATGTACAAGTTAACTTTCATCTATTTTATATAATTTTATAGAATATATGTCATCTCCCATAAATAATAAATATTATATAAGAATTAGATAGAGACTTAAATTCAACTTATGAATCAATATATTTGATAAACAATTTGTTTGAGCTATATTGTGAAATTTGGATATTGCATCATATTAAATAGTTTATATCAATATTTTTTAATGGGAAAAGGGTTTGAAATATCTCTCAACTTTGCCATTTTGAGCTGATATAACTCTCGTTATGAAAGTGATTCATATATTTCCTTACTTTATACAAATAGCTCACATATACTCCTGGCGTTACAAAATGAGCTTACATATACCCTTCATTTAACGGAAGTTAAAAAATTAGTTTTAAATTTATATTTTTTACTTTTAATTTTTTAAAAAATTATTTAGGGGTGTATATGATTCTTCTGTCAAAGTTTTAAGATATATTTAAATTTTTTTCATACATAAATTATTTTTTGACTTCTTTAATTATAATTATTTGAGTTTCTTATTCTTATTCTTATTTTTTTTCTTTCATTCCTTAGTTTAAAGAAATAACATTTAAACTATTCTTTTGTCTATATTGTAATTTGATATTTGTATTCGAAGAAAAAGTTTTGTTATCTACAATAAGTTTTACAAGAATATTAGTGAAACATAAATAAATTTGATTATCAAAATGATAATTCTAAATTAGTCATTGAAACAAAAAAAAGTAAAAAAAATATATTTGACGAGGATTAAATTTACTCATATGGGATTATATTTAAAAAATAAATAAATAAAAAATTAGATTAATTTTTTTTTTCATTTCTATTAGAGGAAAACGGTATATGCGAGTCATTTGTTTATAAGCATGGGTATATATGACGAACCACTTTCATAACAAGGGGTATATCGAATCATTTTTCTTCTTTTAATTATCACTAGCATAATATACAAATCTAACCCTTCCGGGCGGCCCAGTGATTTAAGCTTGGGACTTTCATGTTGTAGGTCTTAAGTTTGAAAACCCTTGCCAGCGAAAGTCAAGGGGTTTGCCTTCTGGATCGAGCTCGTCGCACCAAGTTTTCCTAGTGCGAGTTACCTCTCCTACATGATTTGAAAGCTATCGCATAGGAGCGAACATTTTACCCTATGCGCACCCAAAGAATAAGGACAACAGATTTTCCTTGTCATGAAAAAAATATATATACAAATCAAATTAAACATTACAATAAACCGTGGTTAACAAATATCACCATATACATTTATTTATGGACATTTATCACCATATTAAAGTTACCACTTTGAAGTTTTAGGGTTTTACATCGGAAATTCAATTTTTTAAGAAAGAATATTTGGGTAAAAAATGATACGATCAGACTTTCCTATAATAATCTTATTTGTCCAAAGTTGTTATACATTTATACCTAATACCAATATAGATACTTAGATTTTATTGGATTGTTATTGATTAAAAACCACCCAAAGATTAATTACAAAGTTAATAAGGTAGATAATACAAAAAGATTAATTCCAAGTTCACCTTGTTTGCAAGAGTTTTTTATGTTCCAAACTTCTCTTGGAACTTAACAAATTTATTAAAATGATATCTTCAATAAAATATAAATAGTATGTTACTTTTTTGTATTATATTTATAATATTCTTATAAAGAAATAATTTTACAAATAATACATCATTAACTATAATTATAGGTCACAAATATAATATAATATTAAGTATCAATGCTAATTATTTTTTTTCACATCATAGTAAAATGCTATTGAAGAGGATGATAAACAAAACAATGAGGGATATATCATACATATATAATTATTGGGGCAACTAAACAAGGGGGACACCCATATATTATGAGGTCTACTTTTATTTGAAGAATAACATCATTTCAAAAAGCATAAACTTTAATATGCAAGAACAACAATCATTATTTTTGGAATAATGTCTCCACTTTTGTTGTTTTTTTTAAATAAATCTTTCTCCCATCCAAATTTTAATTGCTTCGTAAAAGTGCTAATCTCAACCCTTCTCGGCGTTATCCTCGCAATCTTCTAATTCTTTTGTGGATTTGGTACGAATCAGTGTTTTAAAAAGTTCGAGCGATAGTTACTATATTTTATATTACAAAGAGAGGCGCAAACTCAAAGATAAGGAAAATAAATCTCATGAATTTATAAGCGTGTATATTCAAATTTATAATATTATCTCTTTAACTAATTTTTTATATATAATTTAATTACAAAGAAAATAAGCAAAATGGAACTTCAATGATTTTATAAATTAATTTTAAAAAATAATTAATAATATAGAAAAAGAATTTTTAATTATTATTGAGAAAGATATTAATAAACGAACAATATAGAAAAAGTATTATATTACTATTTGAAAAAGGTAACAACTAACTACACACGAAAAAAAATATAATAGCCAAAATATTCTTTAAGATGAAATTATGATCCATCTTCATAGTTATTTGTCATTTTTTTGCATTGATTATTGTTTATATATTTTAAAGAAGAAGAATGATGTAAAGTGGAAGAGTAATGACAAAAAATGAATAAAGTTATCTGAGGGTTATAATGCTATGGAAGTTCTATCCTATCAATTAAGACACAATTATCTAATTTACGTTTAACTTTCAGACAAAACATGAATAAATTTATGTTTAATTTTAACAATACTAGTGCACAAAAGATATATTCTTTTAATTTACGTAAATATTTTACATAAAAGAAATTCTCCCACAAAAAGAAAAAGAGATAAGATAGAGAAATATAATGTAGGCCATGGCCCAGGATAAAAGAGAGCCTTTTATAGATGCCTTAATTTAGAGACATACAATATTTAGTCATATTGTATTGTTTCAACTTTTATTGGAAACTTTTACATTAAGAAATATAACAACCATTTTTGGATTCTACAATGAATGTGAAAATAACATTTGAAGGGTCTAATGTTGCTTGTGAAGTGATGTTTGGAACCTAATTGGATTAATGTTACATCATTTGAATTTTTTAAAATTAATATTTGACTTATTGAGGCACATTTGGTAAGATGTGTTTACATTGGAACATCCCATATGAATTGCATTTGCTGTCTCTTTTATACTATATATATTGGCTATTCATGAAAAGGAAGTACAACTAAACATACACTTAATTTGGCATTTTTAATTGGATAGAAGTGGATCAAGAAGAGGTGTATTTATGGGGTCATGCCAGCACAATTTTGATAGCTACTCGTTGGCCTCAATTTTTGACTTATTCTTTTCTTTTCCATCCAAGTCATGACAATCTAATAGACGTCTCCTGGGTGGAGCTAGTAAGGGTTCAAGAGTTTCTTTCGAGATTTTTGGTATAAAATTATATTATTTATATATAATTATAAATATTTTTTTGTATATATACGGTAGGTGTTAAAATTTTTAAAAGTTTCTGTATGTTCAACCTTTTGAATGAAAAGTCCAATTCAACTAAGCATTCGAAGAATATTTGATTGAAGTTGAAAAAAAAAGCAGTATTTGGAGTTATAAATGAGAGTGTATTTGGTAGTTGAGTTATTCTTAAGCATGAATTTGCACTTCATAGAAGAAGTCAGTAAAAAGTTAAATACTTTTTTGACTTTTGAGTGCAAATTAATGTTTTACTTGAAATATTCACTATCAAGTGCTGATGACTAAACCAATATTTTAAAATGTTGAAGTTAAGTATTTGAATTGAATAATAATAATATTTGATGTCCAAACAGTCCATCAGATTCGTGATTACTTAAAGTGGACCTGTTATAACTTTGAAATATTTTTTCCTGACTGAAGAAAACCAAACTGATATGAAGAGTGGGCTGAAAATCCATTGCAATGTGATGTGAAAATCATTGGGCCTTTTTGATCCCCATCTAAATAAATTACAAGAAATATACCCTTTTTGTTTCATTTATTTTTAAGAAAATTTTTTCAAAATGTCAATATTTTAACACTTAAGAGGGCTCATTAGCAACACTTTCAATATTTAGTAAAAATGTCAAATTTTAGTTTGCTATGTATTTTATTTATGTTTTATTATTTATTTTTATTTAAATAATATAATTATTTAATAACAAAAAGGGAAAAATCAAGGGAGAGAATATTTCAAAAAAAGGTAAGGATCACTTAATTTTCTCATCAGTTACATTTTCAAATAAAATTTAAACTTTGTTCTTTTTATTTCTCCAGAATTTACCTTTTTAAAATTATATTCATTTCAGAATATATTCTATTTATATTTATTATAGTTTTTTATTAGTTTGTATTCATTCCAATAGGTATGCCGAATATATCTAAATAGTCATTTAAGAAATATATTTGTATCATATATTTTTTTACTAAATAGTTATTTTTTTCTTCAAAAATCTTGTATGCATTCATTTCAATATGTATTTTATTTGTATTTCTATTTATTCTAGTTTTTATTTAGAATTTTGTATAATAATATATAAAATACAAAAAATTAGTATGATGAAAAAGTGAATGAAATATAAAATTGAAAAGAAATAATTGAATATTTGGTGTACTCATTAGAAAAAAATATCAAATTCAGAAACACATAATTTTTGAATGAATACAACTATTAATTATAAAAATACATATTGACTAAAACAGTATCAAAATTCAATATATACTTTCAAATTTATGAATACAAAAAACAATAAAACTATGAAATACAAAAATAAATACTAACTGTGGTACATTGACATAACTATCACAAAAAAAAACAGAATACAAAATCAATTAAATATATGAAATACAATTCCAAATCTATGGATACAAAATACAATAAAATATAAAAATACATACTGACTAAAACAGCAACAAAATTCAATATACACTTCCAAATCTATGAATACAAAAAACATTAAAACTATGAAATATACACAATCAAACTCATATAATGTGTTACATTGACATAACTAGCACACACACACACAAAAAAAAAAACAGAACACAAAATACAATAAATATATGAAATACAAAAATAAATACGAACTATAACATGATAAAAATTCCATATACACTTTCAAACGCATTGTAACATGAATTTTTTTGAATCTTAAAAATTACTAAACAAATTAAACTAATCATGCAAAACACAGAATATGCAAAAAAAAATACCTCTTCTCCAACAAATTGGTCTTCTTCAACTTCATGGCTATGAATTTGTGTGGGATTTTGCACATGACGGATACATGCATTTTTTCCAAATCAATGTTAATCTTCAAATCGAATTTTGCAATGAAATTAAATGAGAATAATATAAAATATTAATATATTGAATCGAAAATCTGTGGAATTGATTTGGAAGAATGTTAGAGAGAGAAATTGAAAAGAAGCGTAAGAAAAAATAGAAAAATATGGGGATTTGATTATGAAGAAAGTAAGAGAGAGAAATCGATAAAGTCAAAAAAAGAGAGAGAAAAATTAAAATGACATTAATATTTATCCAATTACATATATATAGAAAAATGTGTAATCTATGAGAGAGAAAAAAATGGTGTAAATAATGAGAGAGAAAATATTAATAATATCAGAATAATTATAAAATTTTAAAATAATGACATTTTTGATATGTTTACTAATATTACTAAAGTATGGATATTATCACTAAATATATGTAATTATTCGAGTTGCATATCAATGTATCCGACCTTCAATTATTGTATCCGATTTTTATAATTTTTAAGGGATTAATGTATTAGAAACTTTTTGGAGATGGATCGTAATTTCACATAAAAACTATGAAATTTATGTAATTTACAACTAATTATAAAAATCTCACTAGTTTAGGAGATACTTACTTATATATATGATAATTTGCAATATAACAAATTTTACCAGATTTTTGTGTGTCCAAATACATCTATATATATATATATATATATATATATATATATCTTTGGATACTGAGGTTATGTGTAATTTATTCTAGGTACATTATATCTAAATAGATTTGCATATATCTGAAATATATATATACAAATCTCACACACCCTCTTCCATCTCAATCGCATATCTAGTATCTAGATACATGCGAATAAATACTAGATATATATATATTGTGTGATTCACATGTATCTAGGATACATAGACAAATCTCTTTTGCTTCCCTCCTTTTTTCACCCGCCTCTCTCCTGTTCTTGCTCACCTCTCTTCATTTTCTAGTGTATTTGGTAGAAAATACATGTATAAGATGTATCTGACTTAAAATCTTATATGAAATTATGAATTAGTGATATGATATGCATGTATTTCAAACTATAGAGAAAATTAATAATTATGATAGGAATATTTTTTTAATTAGGTAGTTTCTCTAGAATAACTTTCATAAAGCACACTACTATTAATTCTAATTATTCAACGCAATGATAGTCTTAATAATTACATATATTATTCGAGTTTCGGTCTAGATACAGTATATCTGACGTGACTTGTAGTTATATTTGAAATACACTGTCTCTCTAACTCGCCTCTTTCCTTTCGCTCACCTTCTTCTCTCCTCTCTATCGTTCTCTATTTTCGTGTTTAACAATTTAATGTATCTATATATCCAATATTGAATTCTACAAGTGTATTCAATTGAATAAGAAAGCCTGTATATGACTATATATGCACAAGTTTGTATCAATTTCTATGAGTGCAAAGGTGATTTCTAGTACACTTATGACAAGATCTATTTGACAATATTTGCATAAGCTTGTATCAATTTCTATTAGTGTATTTGTGCATCCAATATTAATTTTATAGTTACCATTATACTTCTATCCAACATCAGTTTCGTCTAGTGTATCCAATATAAATTTCATCCAGTGTAGTTAATATCAGTTTCATCTAGCTTACCAAATATCAAATCCAGTGTATCTTATATCAAATTTATTCAGCATATTTGATATCAACTTTGTTTGTGCCTCCATGCACAAATACTTTGAAACACAAACACATAGAAGAATAAGAAGATGAAAATCATACAAAGTTACACATATATCTCCTCAAATATCCAATATATTTGGTGCATAGATAAATACCATCCCATTATATCTTAAAGTGATGAAACCCCTACTTATTTCATAAAAGCAATACAAAACCTCAAACAAAGTGAAATCCAACTTCAGTTTCTCTCAAATTTTCACTTACCCTAGAAAACAAATTAGTCCGCCTCAGATAAAATTCTCTTTTACTCTCCACTTTTTTTAGAAGAAGATCGACGGAGGAGGGGGGGGGGGGGAATGTTAGTAGGATAAAATCGTTGATGGATTTTGTAAGCTAGATTGAGTAGAAATATAGCCATGTTTGCTTAGTTATGTTGTTTTTACATAATTTTATACTAGATAAATTTTGGGTATGAATATGAACTATTATGGACATACATCTTAGGGAATTTGTATCTCAAATTTGGAGCATTTCGGTTAAGACTAGAGGTTATTTTGAATGTTAGAAGAGTAAAATCCTTGATAAATTTCGTATTTTTTTTAAAAAAAATATAACTAGATTAAGTAGATATTGTCGGAAAACTATATGTACAGCGAAAGCATATCACGATTTTTACTACTTATATGAATAATAGATAACTAATACAGTTTATACTAGAACACATTAACCATGCTAGAACACATAAACATGCTGAAATTTAATTCGATAAATACCTTTGAAGCTGAACATATACTTTCAAACGAATTCCCAAGTTAGACAGACCTTCAAGTGAATCTACAAGATAGCTATGATCTTCTACAGTGATTCCAAATCACATTCGAATTTTCTCAATACTTGGGTGGGCAAGTATGAATAGAAAACTAACTTCTCTCTTTTCTAGGTTAGGAGATTCCCTATTTATAGAGATTTCTTCCTAATCCAATAAGCACTATAAACCTAGTTTTTCTAGAAGACTAGAAAAAAATTATACTATTCTTTTTCCCCCCCATAAAAATAGGATTCTGAGTTCTAGTTAAATATGAGCATTTAGGGACCACATAATTAATTACCGAGGCTTCCTATTATGAAAATAATCCAAATAATTAATTTGAATTATTCTTACATAATAAATTACAAATCATTCCACTAGAAATTCGTAATTGCACTCCTCTATTTATATTTCGTAATTTCCTATTAAACACTTGTGTAATTTCCCATGTTAAGATTTCAGATACAAATCAATAAATCAAATTACTGACGAATTTAACTTAATGATTAATTTCCTTTAGAGCACTACTTAACTTATTTCATGTGTCGGATTTATAAATCCACTTGCAAGATTTAAAACGATGAAAACTTATAAGTTTCTCAGAAAGGCATATCAATCAATCTCTATAAGGAGACATGGATTCCATCAACTAACTTATTATTTCACAGATATATATTATTATCATCCAACTTACTAGGCATATTGACCCATCTCAAAATCTCACCTTTTAATAAATCAAAACAATAATTAATATATACAAATCATAATAGTTATATCAGGATTAAGAATATAAATACATTTAATAGTTTAGAGAATATATTTTTGTCAGTCAATCTAAAATAACTATCTCTACTCGGTTCCGTTCAATACATACAAAATGTACTAGTACAGGAAGTTGGAAATCTACCGTTCCCATAATCAGGATAAATCACATATAATCTTGTGCTACGATCGTACCCGATGACATGTCCAATTTCCATCCTAGATTGTAAACCAAAAACTTTTTACTTGTAAGAGCTGGTGATTTAATCCTCTGTGTATAAGCTAAAACTCTACACACTAAATCATCTACTGTATAAGTAAATAGACACCGTAAATATGATCCATTCAAATTGAGCAAATATTTATTCTCTAATAAATATTATTTCTTAACACATGATTAATAATATATATCCCAACAGATATATAGTTACATTTGCTAGTTATGTAGTTTTTTCATAATTTTATACCACACGAATTTTGGATATGAGTTTGGAATTATTATGGGCAAACATCTCAGAAGAGAAAATGTGCCTATAGATTTGAAGATTCAAAAATTAATAGTTGAATGGTAATTCAAGAGATCAACACCCTCATGTCTCTTATTTAAAAGGTTGATTTTTTCACTATTGGTTAACAAAAGTTGGTCACATCCTTGTCTATTGAGAATTGTAGATCCAAGCTATTTATATATAAAAATGTTCAGTTGGCCCCAATCAAACCCCAATCTTCTCAAGCTAAATGTTAATGGGTGATTCAAAGGAGTATTTACAGAGCAAAAGGTGGTGCCGAGGCGGAATTCTTAGAGATCATAGGAAAATATGCTATGGACAAGATAATAACTAGAGTCATCAATAAGGGTTAGACCCGTTGAGCTGATCTGTTATAATCTGAGATTTAGCGGGAATGAGCTAAAATTTTTGGAGCCCATTTAAGAAAAGAGTTTTTTAGCCCGGCCTGAATAAACCTTCTGATTTGTGAGACTTGAGAAATATCGGTAGGGCCGGCCCGTGGGCCGATAAAGATTAATTAAAAAGTATAATATAATGTTAAAATTTAAAATTAAAGAGAGTCCAAACACAAAAAAATTACGTTAATATTTCTATTTAGATATTTATTCTTTTACTTGCAACAAAACTTAATAAATATTATAAAGATAATTTTATTTGTGGATTCGATTAACAAGTAGTAACATTAAAATCATGTAATTATTTTGTTGATATTTATGATAAATATTTTTAAATTATAATTTAATTTAATAATTATAAAAAAATATTATTTAAAAAAAATGGACTGGCCCGGCAAGCCTGTAGCCCACGTACTTGTGAGTTGAACCAACCATTTTCTAGCCCATACCAAAAATGGGCTTGCCCATCCTGACCTGGAAAATGTCAAAACCTATATAGGTTAGGTCGGATGGGGTGGGCTAGCGACAACTCTAATAATAACAACTAGAGGCCATGATTATCTTATTGGTGTCACTGAAATTTGATATGTTTGACGTTGCCATAATATAAGAAATTTTTATTTGATTTGTTCTACATAGCCATAATATAAGAATTTCTTGTGAGGTACTCAAATCAGACTTTGGACTTAAGACTTTGCAAGAATTAGACTAGTATAAAACAATTTTAGCTCCTATCAATTTAATCTACTTCAACCCAAGTATCATTTAAATGGGTCAATGATTCGTCTACATATTAACTCAATTTAGTTTTGACATTCTCAAATTCAATCCACCCCACCCATTCACACCTCTATATACAAGTAATATACACTTCACATATATAATGTCCTTCAACAACGAGATTCTATTTGAAATCTAATCCAAACCCCTACCAAATCGTCACTAAAAATAAAACTGCTCGAACTTCTGAACAGCACCCGATCGAGAATAATTTCAATTTCACAAACCTGAATTTCAATTTTTAATCTTTAGTCGTCATTAATTAAGTGAACAAACACATTTGTAGTTCAATCCTCCTATACTAAACTGTAATTAGACAAGCTACAATGTAGTCATTCAATTGTTTCTTTTTCAATATTGTAACACTCCGAAAGTCCAAGACATAGTCTAGAGCCTCACATGAGTTTTTAAGGTTTGTAACACTATTTTAAGGTCAAAAATAATATTTACAAGTCATTTTGGAAGTTTTAGAGTCAAGACGTCAAGAAACCTCCATGACGTCTGGAGACTAGTGAAAGAGGTGCTAGTGTGCGTTAGCCTATTTCACGAGGTTTAAGGAGTCAAAATTCGATGAAATATGGTGGTAAAGTATCAAACATATACTACAATATGTTTGTGGTCGAAACTTCCGGGTACAACTCTCCAAGGACCACCCTAAGGGTCCTAGAGAAGGACCTTTCCATTTTGTCCAAAAAGCTATCACAAGACAGTGTCCACCTACGGTTGCAGGCGACGAAACTTAGGTCAATCGACGGAGCTTCGATGCCTCCATCGACCAACACTTAGCCATTTTTCCATAATGGCCAATTTGACAACTCTTTAAACTAAACTACTAATGTGCAGGACGGTTGGGGCAATGGGGCGTAGGTTGACCTACGGACCGTAGGTCGTGATCTCGTAGGTCATGCCTCAGTTTTCATTGTTAAGTTTAAGTGGGTCAACTTTATTAGTTAGGGGTTTAATTAGGGTTATGGAGTGGTTAGTTAAGTTAGTTAAGTGATTATATAACCTACCCTAAGCCTAAACTCAACTTAACACCCCACAATTCCCAAACCCAAATTGCTCTTCATCCTCTATACTTTCTCTCTCCCAAAGAATACTCCACAGAAGAACAAGGTCTAAGGGTTCTAGGGCAGAAATAAGGTCACTTTTTTCCATCATTCTTCAGATTAACAAGGTATGAGAACCTTTCACGTTTGTTATTCCTTTCCCCAAAGGGTTCTTCCAAAATTGGTTTTCAAAAAGATGATTTCATATGGGTTTCTTCCTAATCTGAAATTGATCTTCTAAATTGTATTGTTTAAGGTTTCTTTTGATAATTATGATTATATTATGATGTAATATTTTTCAATTATGATAGTTCTTGATGATTTAACCTAGTATATGGAATATATCATGAGTTGACCCAAATTCCCTAACCCTAGGTTATGAACTCATGTTGAATTGATTAATATTGATGCAATTGACTTAGTTATTGTGTTAATTACTATTGAATGTTGTTATTACACCTATTGATGGATGGAATTGGATTGGTTGAGGGTAAGACCAATGATGATGGCTTTTGAAGGAGAATTGGTAAGATTTTGTGATCTTGAATCTTTACTTCAATTGTGATGACTTTTACTTGGTGATGAAGTTCAATTGAAGCATATCTTGTGATTTGATTAAGTAGGTGTTGGTATGATGATATAATTGAAATGTCTTGATTATGTGAGGTGTGAGATTATGTTTAAGATGTAAAGATATAAGGTTGGTTATGAATTCCGTATGTGCCTTATTATGATATGATGATGATGATGTACTAATCTCACATATGAGGGTTGTATTGAAAGGATATTCTCATGCAATTCCTAATGAGCTAATGACTATGAATATACAAGGGGTTAGTCTCCTATGCACTATACTAAGTTGTGATTGTTAAAAGATGGCTTAAAGACATTTCAAAAAGGGACTTTAGCTTAGCACTGAGTGAACTAGTAGTGAGGAGTGTCCCTTCCCAATATGTGAAGATAGGTTCACTATTGTACTCATGATATTGGAGAGTATGCAATGCACATAAAAAAGGTCCTAAGTATATCTCCTAGTTCTTGAACAATGTTGACCCCATATGAATACTAGCTAGTGGAACCATCTAGAATGCTATGCCTTCATCTTTTGGTACTACCTTGGCAAGTAGTCCACCTTTTCTCGATGTAGGGTTTCATGACACCAAATTCCATATTTAGCTCATGTGATCTATGTCGGTTAAGGCAAGTGTTCTTGAAAGTAAAATGAAGTAAAGAAGTGAACACTAACTAGGGTGACTTGAAGGGTTGACTTAGTCTAGGTAGGGGTATGAGACTCTTACCTATACATTGCAGTAGTTGGATTTGAAGAAGTCCTAGAAAGTTGTTCTTATGTAATATAAATTAAATCTTATAAATATGTTGACTATGCGTTTTGATGATCCTATATGATGGTAGTTCACTTATGAACATGCTATTGGTTTATATAGCTATGTATTATGATGATTACTCTTGATGTTATGTTATATGAAGTTAGACAATATTTGTTATTTTTTGTTGTACTTGGTTGAGTAAGGTTATGGGGCTTTGCTTGGTCATTGCACAGGTAGACTTGATGGTGGGTTTTGAGTAGAGGTTTTGCACGTGATGTAATGTTATGAAATCTTATATGTGCTTTGTTGTTATAGCATGATGTTAGGGTTTTTTTGTTATGTATTCAAGAATGTTATTATAAATGTCTACTTGATTATACTTGATGATGTTGATCTTGTATTGTACATGGTTATTATGTTAAGTTGTATTGATTATGAACATGACTTGTGCTATTGTGATCCTTATGTGGTATATGCTATCTTGTTTGTGCACTAAAGGTTTGCAAATGACTTAGCATGTTTTCTAAAGTAAATGTCTGTTTCTCATGCATTCTTTCAAATGTTCTATGTGCATATTTCCATACTTAGTACAAATGGTGTATTAACTCATATTTTTATGTTTCTACAATTATGTAGGTTCTGGCCGTTGAGCTTTTAGAGGGACATTAAAGATAACTTGGATTCTCATTCTCCAAGTTTGGTAGGTCCTCACCTTCCGAGAACGATGTCACTATCTAGATATTGATATTGTTCCAGTTTAAAGACATTTAGTTCTTTTTCTTTTTGATTGAAGACGATTGTTGTATATGCCTATATGTGGCTTTTATTGTAATGAAGTAACGTCTATGTCTGAATGTTGTATTCGATTTAGATGGTTTAAATGTGAGACTTATGCTAGACTTTTTATGATATTGTATTGTTATAATATGAATGTGAAATAAAAGTAGAAGCCTATGTAGTGCTTCCTATGCAACGAGTCTATGTAAACTCCATATATATATATATATATATATATATATATAAGTGAGAGGTTTATGTAAACCTCAATGTAGACGTAAATGAAAATTTTTAAAGTTTCCGCAATTTAACCTATGAAATGTAATGACGAACGCTAAAAGGTTAGTCTTAGTTCTCTTTGAGGACGACGACAACAGTTACATCTAGGGGGTGCTCCTAGGATGTGACAAATTTGGTATCAGAGCATGAAATTGAATATCTTTGACATGAATGTCTCACTAAACTACGTCTATGTAGATTCTTATTCATAATTGTGAAGTGCGCCACACTTATGAATGAGAGACTATATAATGCTTATGAAATTCTCATCTTCTTGTAATCCTATGTCGTGCCCTTAGAGTATACTTTAGGTGTTATTTTTACGTAAGCCTTTATTGTGGTTATATGTATGAATACTCGAAGGGCAGCAGCACGAAGGGTCGATGAAGGGATTGCTAATGCGGGGGCTCATGACAATCAAGCTCCTCCGCAAGACAATCAAGTCCATCTACTGAAAAAGTTGCTATGGGTGATCAAACTCTGGTTGTTCCTACACCGATGACTGATGAGAAATAAAGGCAATTTTTCTCAATTTGGCCCAAGCCATGACTTCACAAGCTAATGTCGTCTGTTCTCAAGTCCAAGCCATGACGACCCAAGTGAATCGGGAAGTTGCAACCCGTGTGCCTCAACATGCTAGCACCATGGCATCTCATTTGAGAGACTTTACTAGTATGAACCCTCCTATGTTCTACGGGTCAAGAGCGGATGAAGACCATCAGGATTTCCTTGATGAAGTCTATAAGATCCTATTTTCTATGGGTGTGACTATGAGTGAAAAGGCCGAGTTAGCTTCCTATCAACTCAAAGATGTGGCGCAAACTTGGTACACCCAATGGAGAGTTAATAGGGTGGTAAGAGGTGGTACCGTGACATGGGAGATCTTCAAGAGAGCCTTCATTTATAGGTTCTTTCCTAGGAGTTGAGGGAAGCTAAGGTGGAAGAATTCATCAACATTCGTCAAGGAGGTATGAGTGTACTTGATTATTCCTTGAAATTTACAAAATTGTCTAAGTATGATCCATCCTTAGTGTCTAATCCAAGGGATGAGATGAGTTGTTTTCTTATGGGAGTGTCCAATGACTTAGTGGAAGAATGTCGTTCGGCTATACTTCATGATAATATAAATATATCTCGTCTAATGGTTCATGATCTACAAGTGGAAGAGAGTAGGTTAAGAAGGAAGAATAGAGAGGCCAAGAGGGACAAGTCTTTTGAAAGTTGTTTCAAAAGGGAGGTTGGAAATTCAAGACAAGCCTAAATTCAAGAAGAGGTTCTCCAATTAAGTCCCTTACAAATTTCTCAAGGCTCGAGATGATAGGGTGTCTAAACATAAGTCTCTAAAGGGAATATGTACTAGTTCACCAAGCAAGAAGCCTATTTGTGGAAAGTATGACAAGAAACATTGGGGTTAGTGTCTACTTGGGATGGAAAATTGCTTTGGGTATGGTAAAAGTGGTTACAATGTTAGGGATTGCCCTAATATGAAGGGGCAAGACGAGAGTGGCGGGCAAGCTCAAGCAAGTGGTTCTAATGTTGATGCTCCAAGAAAGAATCGCTTTTATGCTCTCCGTTCTGGGGTGAACAAGAGAGTTCTCCCGATGTGGTGACCCGTATGTTACAAATCTTCTCTATAAATGTTTATGCTTTACTTGATCCGGGTACCACCTTGTCGTTTGTTACTCCTTTGATAGATACAAAGTTTGATATTTTACCGGATACCTTGAATGAACCTTTTATGGTGACTACCCGGTAGGTGAGTTGGTGGTTGCAAAAAGCGTATATAGAAATAATCCTATAATGTTGCCCAATAGAGTTACTCATATTGAATTAATTGAACTTAATATGGTTGATTTTGATGTCATTTTGGGAATGGATTGGTTGCATACTTGTTTTGCTTCCATTGATTGTAGGAAAAAAGTGGTCAAGTTTAATCTTTCTAATGAACCCATCTTAGAATGGAAGGGGAGAAGTTCTATTCCTAAATGTGGTACCATTTCTTGTCTAAAGGCTTGTAAGATGATCTTTAAAGGGTGTTTATACCATATTGTGAGAGTAAAAGATTTAGACTTCGAAGTTCCTCCCATTGAGTTAGTCCCTGTAGTGAGGAAATTCTAGAAGGTCTTTCCTAATGATCTTCCCGGAATTCCTCCCGAACAGGAAAGTGATTTTGGTATTGACTTGCTATCGGATACAAATCCTATTTCAATTTCTCCTTATCGAATAGATCCGGCAGAATTAAAAGAGTTGAAGGCTCAATTCAAGGATTTGCTAGACAAAGGCTTCATTCAACTTAGTATTTACCCATGGGGTGCTCCGGTTCTATTTGTGAAAAAGAAGGATGGGTCACTTAGGATGTGTATTGACTAACGACAACTCAATAAAGTGACCATTAAGAATAAGTATCCTTTCCCTCGGATTGACGACTTGTTTGATCAACTCCAAGGGGCAAGCTACTTTTCCAAAATTGATTTGAGGTCGGGATATCACCAAATTAGGGTGAAAGATGAAGATATTCCCGAAACGGCCTTTCGAACAAGATATGGTCACTATGAGTTTAGGGTGATATCTTTTGGGTTGACTAATGCCCCAACGACATTCATGGACCTAATGAATAGGGTGTTTCGAAACTACCCATATTCCTTTGTGATTGTTTTCATAGACGATATCTTGGTGTATTTGAATGATGAGAATGATCATATGGGGCATTTGAGAATGATGTTACATGTCTTGAAAGAACACCAATTATTTGCCAAGTATAGCAAGTGCGAGATTTGGTTAAGGTCAGTGGCGTTTATTGGTCATGTCATATCTAGTAAGGGTGTAGAGGTTGATCCAAAGAAGACCAAGGCGGTTAAAAATTGGCCTAGACCTTTGGATCCAACTGACATAAGAAGTTTCTTGGGTCTAGCAGAGTACAATAGGAGGTTTGTGGATGGTTTTGCGTCCATTGCATCTACTTTGACTACTTTGACCCAAAAGAATGTGAAATTTAAGTGGTCGGAGGCATGTGAAAGAAGCTTCTAGATCTTGAAAGATAGGCTTACCACAGCTCCGGTGTTAACTCTATCAAAGGGTACTAAGGGTTTCATTGTATATTGTGATGCATCCCGGTGTTGACTTTTGGGTTGTATTCTTATGCATCACGGAATGGTTATAGCCCATGCTTCTAGGAAACTCAAGGTTCATGATAATAACTACCCAACTCATGATCTTGAGTTAGCGGCCATGGTGTTTGCCTTGAAAGTATGGAGGCATTACCTATATGGTGTTCATGTTGATGTGTATACCGAACATAAAAGTCTTCAATGTGTTCACCTAAAAGGAGTTGACTCTCCGACAACGGAGGTGCTTGGAATTGTTGAAAGATTATGACATGAGTGTTCTCTACCATTCTGGCAAAACCAATATGGTTGCGGAAGCTCTAAGTCGTACGACTATGGGTAGTGTGTCTCATGTTGAATAGGTTAAGAAAGACGTAGTGAAAGACGTCTAAAAGATGGCTCGTTTGGGTGTTAGATTTGAAGATTCTCCTAATTGTGGTTTTATATTCTATCATAACTCCGAATCTTCTTTGGTGGTTGAGGTAATGTCTAAGAAACACCTTGATCCATCATTGATGGAGCTAAAGGAATCGGTTCTTGGTAAGCTTAATGAGTCATTCTCCTTAAGGGAGGATGGTGTTTTGAGGAACAGAGAGAGGTTGTGTGTGCCTAATGTGGATGATTTGAGAAGCCGGATCCTAGAAAAAGCTCATGGTTCCCATTATTCGATTCATTAGGGTTCTACAAAGATGTATCATGGCCTTAGAGAAGTATTTTGGTGGGATGGCTTGAAAAGGGACATAGCAGAATTTGTTGCAAAGTGTCCAAATTGCCAACAAGTGAAAGCGGAGCAGCAAAAGTCGGGTGGCTTACTTCAAGATATACAAGGTCCTGCTTGGAAGTGGGAAGACATTAATATGGACTTTGTAGTGGGTATGCCTCGAAAACGAAGGAAAAATGACTCTATATGGGTGGTGGTGTATAGGTCGACAAAATTTACTCACTTTATCCCTGTTAAGTCTCTTATTCGACGGAAGAGTATGCAAGGATCTATATCAATGGGATTGTGAGTATTCATGGTATCCCTTTATCCATTATTTTGGATAGAGGTGCTCAATTTACGTCTTGATTTTGGAGGTAGTTCCAAAAAGGGTTAGGTACACAAGTAATGTTGAGCACCACTTTTCATCCCTAAACAGATGGTCAAGCGGAGAGTACACAAGTAATGTTGAGCACCACTTTTCATCCCAAAACATATGGTCAAGCGGAGAGTACTATTCAAACCATTAAGGATATACTTAGAGCTTGTGCGATTGATTTCAAGGGAAGTTGGGATGAACACTTGACTTTGGTTGAGTTATCTTATAACAATAGTTACCATTTGACTATATTTATGGCTCCTTTTGAGGCCTTGTATGGTAGGAGACGTAGATCTCTGGTGGGTTGGTTTGAAGTTGGCGAGTCTTCACTCTCTGGTCCCGAATTGATCTATAAAACTTTGGAGAAAATTAATATCATAAGGAACCGATTGAAAACAACATATAGTCGGCAAAAGTCTTATCCTGACAATCGGAGAAGAGAGTTAGAGTTTGAAGAAGGAGATAAGGTGCATTTTAAAATTTCACCTATTTTGAAGAAGGAGATAAGGTGTATTTTAAAATTTCACCTATGAAAGGGGTAATGAGATTTGAAAAGAAAGGGAAGTTAAGTCCTTGTTATGTGGGTCCCTATGAAATTTTCCAAAGGGTTGGTAAGGTTTAATACGAGTTGAGATTACCTAGTGAGCTAGCTTCGGTTCATCTGGTATTCCATGTATCCATGATTGAGAAATGCATTGGTGACCTTGAGTCCATTCTTCCTATTGAAGGTCTAGGTGTGGATGAGAATCTCTCCTATGAAGAGATTCCGATTAAAATCCTTGATCGACAAGTGAAGAAGTTGAGGAACACAGAGGTGGCTTCCGTAAAGGTGTTATGGAAGAACCACCTAGTTGAGGGAGAAACATGGGAGGCCGAGGCCGTCATGAAGTCCCATTATCCTCATATCTTTGCTAATTAAGGTTAGTTGTTCCTATTAATAACTAAAATAATGAGTAAAGTTGAATTTTGATTTGTTTGCCAAAGATGGCATAAAAATGGTAAAAGTTCGGTTAAAAATGAGTTTTTTCGTGAAAAGATGCTCTGTTGCTTGATTTGCACTTATTTGTGTATTTGGTATGTTGTTACCTTGATAAAATTATATTGAGCATGAAAGAAGTTTTTGATATAAGTGACTCTTTATGTGTTGTTGAGAAGGAAATTCCTCATGTTGTGATGTTGAGTTTTAATATAAGTTAAAAGATATTTTGAGTTGCTATGTGAAAATGCCATGTTGTTATGTTGATTTGAGTTGTAACTCATGTTTTGGTTATGTTGTTGTTGTTGGGCTGCTAGTATTAAGTCTATCATTTCCCTTAAAAAGATTGTTGTGTCATTTAGGGACGAATGTTCCTAAGGGGGATAATGTAACACTCCAAAAGTCCAAAACCTAATCTAAAGCCTCACATGAGTGTCTAAGGTTTGTAACAATGATTTAAGGTCAAAAATAATGTTTATAAGTCATTTAGGAAGTTTTAGAGTCAAGACGTCAAGAAACGTCCATGACGTCCGGAGACTAGTGAAAGAGGTGCTAGTGTGCCTTAGCCTATTTAGTGAGGTTTTGGGAGCCGGAATTCTATAAAATTTGGTGGAAAGGTGTCAAACATATATTAAAACATGTTTATGGTCGAAAGGTCAGGGTTCGAATCCTCAAGGACCACCCTAAGGGTCCTTTAGGAGGACCCTTCCATTTTGGCCAAAAAACTGTCACAAGACAGTGTCCACCTACGGTTGCAGGTGACGAGGCGTAGGTCAATCGACGGGGCGTCGATGCCTCCATCGACCAACACATAGCCATTTTTTAGAAATGTTCAATTTGACAACTCTCTAAACTAAACTACGGATGTGCAGGACAGTTGGGGCAAGGGGGCGTAGGTTGACCTATGGACCGTAGGTCGTCGTCTCGTAGGTCATGCCTGAGTTTTCACTGTTAAATTTAAGCGGGTCAAATTAATTAGTTATGGGTTTAATTATGGGTTAAGGGGTGGTTAATTAAGTTAGTTAAGTGACTCGATAACCTACCCTAAGCCTAAACTCACCTTAACACCCCACAATTCCCAAACCCAAATTACTCTTCCTTCTCTGTACTTTCTCTCTCCCAAAGAAGACCCTATAGAAGACCAAGGTAGACGGGTTCTAGGGAATCAAGAAGGTCACTTTTATCCATCATTATTCATAGATTAACAAGGTATGAGAACCTTTCACCTTTGGGATTCTTTTCCCCAAAGGGTTCTTCCAAAATAGATTTTCAAAAAGATAATTTCATATGGTTTTCTTCCTAATCCTAAATTGATCTTCTAAATTGTATTTTTTATTATTTATTTTGATAATTATGATTATATTATGATGTATTATTGCTCAATTATGATATTTCTTGATGATTTATCGTAGTATGTGGAATAGAACATGAATTGACCCAAATTCCCTAACCCTAGGTTATGAAATCATGTTGAATTGATTAGTATTGATGTAATGGACTTAGTTATTGTGTTAATTAATATTGAATGATTTTATTACGCCTATTTATTGATAAAATTGGATTGGTTAAGGGTAAGACCGATGATGATGGCTTTTGAAGGAGAATTTGTAAGATTTTGTGATCTTGAACCTTTACTTCAATTCTGATGGCTTGTACTTGGTGATGAAGTTCAATTGAAGCATATCTTGTAATTTGATTAAGTAGGTGTTGGTATGATGATGCAATTGAAATGTCTTGATTATGTGAAGGTGTGAGATTATGTTTAAGATGTAAAAATATAAGGTTGGTTATAAATAGCCTATGTGCCTTATTATGATATGATATGATGATGTACTAATCTCATATATGAGGTTGTATTGAAAGGATATTATCATGTGATTCCTAATGAGATAATGACTATGAATATACAAGGGGTTAGTCTCTTATGGCCTATACTAAGTTATGATTGTTAAAAGATGACTGAAAGACATTTTAAAAAGGGACTCTAGCTTAGCACCGAGTGAATTAGTAGTGAGGAGTGTCCCTTCCCAATGTGGGAAGGTAGGTTCACTATTTTACTCATGAGATTGGAGACTATAATGCATTGCTCATAAAGAGGGTCCCAAGTATATCTTTTAGTTCTTGAACTATGTTGCCCCCATAGGAATACTAGTTAGTGGATCTACCTAGAATGCTATGTTCATGTTTTGGTAATACTTTGTCAAATAGTCCACCTTCTTTAGGTGTAGAGTTTCATGACACCTGATTCCACATTTTTATCATGTGGTCTATGTCAGTTAAGGTAAGCGTTCCCGAAAGTAAAATGAAGTAATGAAGTGAACACTAAATAGGGTGACTTGAGGGGTTGACTTAGTCTAGGTAGGGGTATGAGACTCTACCTATACATTGCACTGGTTTGATTTGAGGGAAGTTCTAGAAGGTTGTTCTTATGTAATATAAATGAAATGTTATACATATGTTGACTATACATGTTGATGATCCTATATGATGTAGCTTCACTTATGAACATGCTATTGGTATATATAGCTATGTATGATGAGGATTACTCTTGATGCTATGTTATATGAAGTTAGACAATACTTGTTATCCTTTGTTTGGTTTACTTGGTTGAGTAAGGTTATGAGGCTTTGCTTGGTCATTACACAGTTAGACTTGATGGTGGGTTATGAGTAGAGGTCTTGCACATGATGTAATGTTATGAACTCTTATATGTGCTTTGTTGTTATAACATGATGTTAGGGTTGTTTTGGTTATGTATTCAAGAATGTTATTATACATGTTTACTTAATTATACTTGATGGTGTTTTATGTAAACCTCAATATAGAAGTAGATGAAAAGTTTTAAATTTTTTGTAATTTAGCCTATGAAATGTAATGACGAATTCTAAGAGGTTAGTCTTAGTCCTCTTTGAGGACGACGACACCGTTTACTTCTAAGAGGTGCTCCCCGGATGTGACAAATAAACACTACTATGAAATCATTATCATAGTCACCTAGGGGTGGGAATCGTAGTCCATATTAATAAAAATGAGTCTATTTTATCCATATTTATTGACTTGGATCACTCATATTTGAATTGGGTTAATATGAGATTCAAGCTATTTTAAGAGTCTCTACAAATATGGTCAAAATGGGTAAAATATGGGTTATCCATATTGATCCATAAAAGATCACTTAGTTTTCACTTTGACTCAAAATTCTTAATTGTGTTAAAAAATATAAAATTTAATATTAAATTTTAGTTCTCAAAAAATAATAATTTATGTTTCAAAAAAATTGGAGGGTGGGTGGGGCTAAGCTATAAGTGTGTGTGTGTGTGGGGGGGGGGTGGCAAGAACTTTTTTTGTTTAAAAAAAGACATGGTTTTTGTAAAGATACATACAAAATTGTGAGGATGGATGGGTGGAGGCAGAGGTGGGG
>NC_028645.1:11135735-11148462 GCF_001406875.1 Solanum pennellii
GGGGGGGGGGGGGTAGGTTGGTAGAAGTCTTCAACATTGTTCTGTTCGATCAATCATTGAACCATGTGTTTTGATACCACTTGTCGGGTTCGACAGAATCAGGATATCATGCGGAAACTTACAATTGCAAATCATTGAGGCGATAATTCAAATGACAAATAAAACTTACGATAAAAGGCATACAATTATTATATAAGCATAATACACATATTGGACCCTAAACTTGGCTTCAAATTTTAACTTTGACCTCTAACTTTCAAAATTCACAAACAGACACTTTAACTATCCAACCTTTAAATAAACAAAAAAAAAGAGTCCTACATGGAAAAATATACGTAGGACAAAAAATGACATGTAGGATGACATGTAGGACATGTGTGTCTATTTGTTCAACTTTATACAAGTTTAAGTGTCTACTTGTGCACACCCAAAGTTGAAGGGCATAAATGTGATTCGAAGTCAAGTTAAAGGGCATATTTATGTATAGTGCCTATTATATATATAGTTTAGGCAATTGACATACGTAAGGATAAACTAATTAAAAAAATATTTAAGTTCTTGAGAGAAAATCTCCCTATAACAATATTCGGTCTACGTTGTGGATGCTATTGTGTTTTGCTATGAGAATAATGATATTCAATTTATAGATCTCCAAAGTTTTCCCCAAGGAAAGAATAACCAAACAAGGAAGATAATTTTATTTTAATTTTAGGAAACTCATCCCAATAATATTACTCGTTACGACCACATTTAATTAAAATTGGACTCATGTCAAGGTGAACCTGATGTTTAACAACACCACATTTAAGCTTAGTACTCTCACAATTCCATTGACTCCTATGAATCAACTCCTTAGAAGTTCTCATTCAGAGATATTTCATACTCTTTTGAACTCATTGCTATCTTATTCTCAACACTTGACTTGATTTCTCATATTATTATCTCCCCCATAGATCTAAAGCTGACACTTGAAAGTTATGTATCTATTACATCATCTCTAAACTGGTTTACATCCCTTTTTACTCTAACACTCAAGAACAAGTTATCTCATAACTATTAAACTCTCCATATAATTAGGTACTACAACCCCTTTCTAGGATGCTTCTCTTAACCTCTTCTCATTGGCTTCTAAAGATGCTTCATCTAACTCTTTTGGGGAATCTCATCTGACTACATACAATCTCGGGAACACTTCTAAATACTCTTGTTACTCTAATGACTTAGCACACTTAATTACTCTCGTCAAAATTCAGAATCCCACACTTGTACCTCTCACATTCAATGTAGCTAACATATTAATTTATCACCTATTAAATGTAAAACCTACTAGATCATATCTTAATCTAACATCATCACCCTTATATTACTTATCCTTTTTATCACGTCATTTATCTCAAATTCAAGCTTAGTATCTATTAGTAGACACAATTTCTCACATACTATACTAACTTATGAATATTAGTTAAATTAAAAAACACTCGTCCAGTAAGATGTCATGACAAATAGACAATCTTCATGCTTACAAATTACCATCACATTCCACTTCAGAACTTAAGTACTATTTACTCATTCATTATACATCATTGCCTAATTAGTTTTATATAACACTTACGAATATTATGATTTAGATCTATCACCTTATGAATACTCATGCTTTTCTAATGAAGCACCTACACTTGGTCATTACGAACACAATGACATCTTATCATAATTTTTTTCCTAGTTAAATATACTCTAATTAATCATAACTCGTATGTTCTCTACCTTATACCATGAAATATACACAAACTCATCACTTCTTAGTCTACCCATAAGGAAAAACTCTTCATTAATAACTCACTAGACACATGACGACAACAACATAATTTGCCTGATCACTATCTCTTTCTTAGATTACTGAACCTCTGCATGCACTCTTCTAACTTTGGATACTTTTACTACTATGACTTATAATCTCATAACTCATACTATATTTTCGTGTGCAATTACTATCCAAGATCTAAAACACACTTTCTAATAAAGATCTCAATTAAACAAGGTTCTGAGAAAAAAAGTCTAGAATACACTTCGCTTTTAGCTTGAATGTATGATTCATATGAAAAAAGTATATTCTTTCCAAACTCAACACTTAACTCAATCACGTGTTTCTCTCAAACCCCTTTACAGTCTCATGACTTTTTCAAGATTTTGGCTAAGAACTCATCATGAAGAACTGACTTTGTTTTTCAACCACCTCTAGTGTGAGGTGTAGTCTATGAATATGATAAAAGCACGAGATAAAATAAATTCTTTATGATATAGTTTTGTTGCACGATATAAAGTATGAAAGAAGGAAAATTTTTTCTTAAATTTCTATAGTCCATCTTATAGAAGTGGGCCCATCACAACCATAAATAAGATCTTATTCACCTGGCTTCATAGACACCCTAAGACGCTAGAACTCTGTGGTCTGATACCAAGTTGTCTTGATATGAGTCTACAACCTGAACGTAGCCGGCACTCGTGAACCATTGTTGGTCTTCAAGTCAACCCTCATCCTGGTTGAAGACAAGCAGAAGACTAACTCAAGCATACATAAGCTTAAAACTAAATTAAATTCATTGAACTCAAGTACTCAACTTTAAAAGTCTGAACAATACTCAAAAGAAAGTAACTCCAAAAAATTCTTCAAATATGTCCGTCTATGAAGCCTCTACAATTACAAGAGGTATCAGGACAAGACCTATGACATCTCAAAACTACTAATTGTTAGGTAAAGGTGAAGTCCTCCGAAAGTAAGAAGGTTCAGCAAAGCTGATCAGAATATCATATGATCTCAACGAATATATGTGATGATTCATAATACATGTATTAGTATCATGAAACGATGCAGGATAAATGGCGTTAGTATATGAAATGTATGAGCATGTAAGCAGAACTCTGCAACATAAGTATAATCTCGAACTGATAATAAGCAAGACATGCTCACCTCTTCTCAACTCAACATGACTCAAGAATACTCAACTCGATTCATGAACACTAAACTCGACTCAAGGATACACAACTAAACTCTAGGATGCTCAACTCAACTAAGGATACTCAACTCATAATGAAAGCAACAACAGAAAAAGCTATATACATGAAAATTTTAAAACAGTAGATAATAACTCAATTTATGTAAAAATACAATAAGAACTCTTATTTGTATGTACACATAAAAGAATAACTCAACTTGGGAGATTCTCTAACAGACAACCATCACTATGAGCCACGTGATGATACAACATCACGCTCGCGCTGTCATAATTATCTAATGCCTTGCCAGAGTATAATACATTCTCAACTAAGTGGATTCTCAAAGCTATGCTTAAAATCAATAAGAATCTTCAAAAAAGTATGATCCTTTTTACTCATGTTGGCATACATGGTTTATGAGGACTTTGAGTTGTTTGAACTCGTCCCCATATCGGTGTTCAATACTAATCCCAATAATATTACTTATGCTTATATGTTTAAAAATATTTTCTCATCCTCAATCTTTGAGATTATTACTCAAAAGGTTCTCTTAAAAGAGATCATGATCAAAAACTCCTCATGAACTCATTTGGAAATCAAGGTTTCCTCTCGTTTTAAATGTAAAAATATATGATCTTGGGAATACTTAGTTCCCTTATAATCATTTAAAAAATGAAACTCGAGTCTCCTCATCCTCATACTCATTTACTCAAGTCTTTAACAAATTATGAATAATTGTAATAGACTTCTCAAAATAGGGTTTATGCCGAATTATGGACGTGAACGATTCAATTCAATAATTTAATAACCATATATAGAACTCAATACTCGAAACTCAGTTATTCCAGAATTCAAGGACTCAATGCTACTAGTCATCTCAAGAATGCTCGATTCATAGGGTTCATGCAGAATTATGGGCATAAATGACTCAACTTTAGGACCTCTATGAATAACATATAGTAATCCCATAACTAGAAATATAGTTTCCAAAAGGATTAGGAACTCAATACTCAAGAACTCAAAACTCGAAGATACTACTACTCTCAACAACACTCAATTCATGGATTTCATGTGAAATTATGGAGATGAACAACTCGACTCAAGGGTATCAATGACAATATAAAACTATTGTGGAATTAAAGATTATTAAAAAATATTTAATCATAATATTTTATCATCGCGCAAAGCACGAACAAATCTGCTAGTTTTATTATATCATCAATTTGAAAATAATAAATTTATTGATTTGAGAAATGTATTGATGAATGACTATTGTCAATACTCAATATTAAGAGTAAATGAGAAACTAAATATTAAATTTATTTTTAATTTTCTAATTGGTATATTGAACAAGTAATTGTAGATGAAGGGAGAATAAATTAACTGAAGATACTCTATTTTTAGAAGTCCCAGTTCTCGAGGGACAAAAATATTTTATTGAAGCAGTCTTATTCTCCTCTAAATTTTAATTAGCAAAATCAAAATTTTTATTTGAAGTAAAATGTATTCATTATTTATTATTTAATTGTCTATTAAATATTAAAAGATGAAGATATTACATAACAGAACATGATTATTTCTATCTAACTTAATCAACCTATTTCTAGCTAAATAGAATTGAATAGTTAAAACAAATCAAAATATCTTCATTCAGTGTTGAATTTAAAGTAGATAACAAACTTACATATTTTTACTAGAGTTGCTACACATGTACCTACATTTAGCTCATTATCCAATTATAACTATTAATCAAAACCGAGCATTGTAGCCATAGAGAATACAATTTTTGAAGCTGAAAAGTGATTTGTTCAAATTCAACCTCAGAAGTGAAGAATTACAAGCACAGAAGTCACTCACTGAGATTGTTTAAAAGCAATTGTTCTGATATCACTATAGAATAGATCAGTTACAAGCATTTAAGTCACTGAGATTACAGAACATTGAATTCAATAAAATTGTAAGCTAGAATCAAATAATTACACAATTTTTGTAGCTTAAAAGTAATTACTGAAATATAAATAACAGTTCAACCATATCCAATTCTCTAATTAGCTAGATGGGTTATAATTTGGGTTTTGACCAAGTTATTTGGGTGGTTTTTAATTAGCTAGATAGTCTTATAAGAGAAAATAAAATTAGATCAAAACCGTGGATTTGTGACATAAAAAAAGAAAGGATACTATTAGATGATTTTTAGAAAGCAATTTACAACGTAATTTGTTGTGGTAGAACTTATATTAACACTTTGTATGGGTAAATTGTTTATCGAGAACTTTCACATATAACCACTCAAAAATAGTTTAATTATACTTCATAGGTATACTTTACTAATTATGATTCGTAATTACATGTTATAAGAAAGATAGTGACGAGCAAGATGGAAAGAGGGAGGAGAGAAATGAGCGAGAGAGGGTAGAGAGTCGGAGAAAAGTGAGTTGTATACGTATATCAGTTAAATAATTGTATATATGTAACTGGTATACATATGTATTTGTATATCTGGCAAGTGAGATTGAGAGAGGGAGGAGAGAGGCAAGCGAGATTGGGAGAGGGAGGAGAGAAGTGAGCGAGATTGAGATAGGGAATGAGAGAGGCGAGGGAGAGAGTGAAATTCACATCAATCATCCACATTCCCACTAAAGCACTTAAGGGGGCATTTCCGCACTAAGATATAGAATGTTAAAAGCACGCATTAATTTGCGGGTACGTTTGTATAATTCGTTAATTTTTTGTATATATGAGTAACACAAAGTCTGAAATCATACAAGTATGATAAAACATGAAATAACGAATTAATACAAACATAAACACATGAACATTAAATGATTATATAAATTATATTATACAAATTACATTATATATTATATTAATTTAAAAACTACACGTTTATACAAGCTCTAAAAACTTGTACAATTTTTTTGAATGTATATGGTGATAGAACTCAAGAACCAAAAGAAGTCATTGTCATATAGAAATACAGACAATCGCATACAAGTACAAATCAAGAATAACACTCATTCGCAAAACCCTCACCTCAAGAACTCAATAAGACTCCATTAGTAAACAGTGAAGCTAAACCTCGATAGTGAACCAACAACCTACTCTGTTGCCTCAAAAAATGCTTATTGGCGTCATGCTATGGATGACGAGTTTAAGGCTTTGACTGATCAGAAAACTTGGGTTCTTGTACCTAAGCCCCATGGGCGGCACCCAGTGGGCTGCAAATGGGTGTACAAAATTAAACACAATGCGGATGGCAGTATTTCCAGGTACAAGGCTCGTTTGGTTGCTAAAGGCTACAATCAGGAGTATGGGCTTGATTACTCCGAGACATTCAGTCCTGTTATTCGGCAGGAAACCATTCGCCTGGTACTGTCACTAGCCGTGCGCAACAATTGGCTCATCAATCAGTTGGATGTTTCCAATGCTTTTCTTCATGGCATGCTTGATGAAACTATCTACATGACGCAACCACCGGGCTATGTTGATCCCCGCTTCCCTCAACATGTTTGCAAACTCCAGAAGTCTCTGTATGGGCTCAAGCAAGCCCCCCGTGCTTGGTACACACGTCTGAAAACGTTCCTCCAGGGACTCGGCTTCACGTGTTGCGTACACGACACGAGTCTGTTTACTCGACATTCAGCACACGGTACAGTCATTCTTCTTGTCTATGTAGATGATATCATTATTACAGGCTCTACTGCAGCTCTCATTCAGGATGTCACTCGAGCTATGCATACTACCTTCAAAATGAAGGACCTTGGCCCGTTACATTATTTTCTGGGAATGGAGGTTTCTCGGACAGGCAGCGGCTTGTTTCTTCATCAGTCAAAATATGCTCGAGATCTGTTGCAGAAAGCTGGACTGGAAAAATGCACCAGTCAACCAACACTGATGGCAGTCTCTTCGTTTACAAATAGAGCCGACACCCCCTTTGCCGATATCACCCACTTCCGCAGCCTCATTGGGGCTCTACAGTATCTGGCCATTACCCGTCCTGACATCCAGTTTGCTGTCAACCGAGTTGCTCAGCGCATGCATCAACCAAGTGAACATGATTACCATTGTCTAAAACGCATTCTCAGGTACATTTTTGGCACTCTTGGTCGTGGTTTACTCATTCGACCCAGGGACTTGGAGCTTCGGGATTTCCCAGATTCAGATTGGGCGAATGATAAAAATGACTGTGTACTAATCCTAGTCCTATTTCGATTAGTACTCCTTAATCCTAGTCCTATTAGGATTAGTACTCCTTCCTATATCTCCTATATATATCTCCCATGTATTCCCTTATTAGGTTAACACTTCAATACAATCAATATTCCTTCAGTTAGTCTAATCTGTGACATGTTCAGATATAGGATTGTCCAGCACATGTGCCGAGTGGGAGAATAAAAATAATTGGAATTAAGAATGGAATGTGTGTGTGTTAATTGGATATCCTAAAGAATGAAACAAGGTTTATCATAGTGTCCTAAAGAAAATAAGTCAATTGTTAACACAACTTTCTGATTTCTAGAAAAGGATAATTTTAGTAAACCATGTTCCTAGAAGTAAATTATCTTTACGGGAATTGAACAACGAAATAACAAATAAGTCAATTGTAAATTCATAATCTCAAGAACATCTAATGGTTATGTTAGAATTGACGTTCCATTGCACTTAAGTAGTGGGAGAAACGTTACTAGACATAAGAAAACTACTATCTCAAGTAGTGGGAGTAATGTTGAGCAAATTAAAAGAACACTTCATGAGAAGTTGTTAATATTTCATTATCGAAAGATTTTGAAGAAAATATTAAAACTCAAGAAAAAGAAAGTGTGATTATAATAGTAGTACTTAGTCGTAGTGGGAGAATCATAACAAAGATTGAGTTGTTTTGTATGTTTGAGAGAACTTTTATGATAGAGCTCCTAAAAAGAAGTACACTCCTGGAGGGTTTCATGATAAGGTCTCTCAAGAACTATTACAAAATCGATTTGTTACGACGAAGCACTTCTAGAAAAAAATTGCATGAGCAAATAGCTTAGTAAGTATTCTTTCGGTAAGAAATAAAGGAATGCCTGTGAAAGTTGTAAATGCATAATTAAGAGTCTAAGTGGGAGATTGTTAGGGTATATACTATTAATCATGTGTTTTGACATTGTATTCTAACCACGTTCAAGATTAAATATCTAAGTGGGAGATTGTTAGGGTATATACTATTAACCATGCATTTGGATATAGTACGTTATAACAATTTAAATGGTTAAAAATCTAAGTGGGAGATTGATGGGATATATACTATTAACCATGTGTTAAGAAATAATATTTATTAAAGAATAAATATTTGCTTAATTTCAATAGATCATATATTCGTTTATGGTGTCTATTTACTTAGACAGTAGATGATTTAGTGTGTAGAGTTTTAGCTTATACACAGAGGATTAAATCATCGGTTCTTATAAGTATAAAGTTTTGGTTCACAATCTACGATGGAAATTGGACATGTCATCGGGTACGATTGTAGCACAAGATTATATGTAATTTATCTTTATGGGAACGGTATAGTTCCAACTTCTTGTGCTAGTACATTTTGTCTGTATTAAATGGGACCGAGTAGAGATAGTTGTTTTAGACTGACTGACAAAAACATGTTCTCTAAACTAATAAATTTACTTATATTCTTAATCCTGATATAACTATTATGATCTGTATATATTAATTGTCGTTTTGATTTATTAAAAGGTGAAATTCTGAGATAGGTCAATATGCCTGATAAGTTGTATGATAATAATATATATTGGTGAAATAATAAGTTAGTTGATAGAATCCATGCCTCGTTATAGAGATTGATTGATATGCCTTTTTGAGAAATTTATAAGTTTTCATTGTGTCAAATGTTGCAAGTGGATTTATGAATCCGACACATGAAATAAGTTAAATAGTGCTCTAAAGAAAATTAATCATTAAGTTAAATTCGTCAGTAATTTAATTTATTGATTAGTATCTAAAATCTTAACATGGATAATTACATATGTGTTTAATGGGGAATTACGAAATAGAGGAGTGCAATTACGAATTTCTAGTTGAATGATTTGTAATTTATTATGGTAAGAATAATTCAATTAATTATTTCGAATTATTTCCATAACAGGAAGCTTCGGTAATTAATTCTGTGGTCCCTATAGTGCCCATATTTAACTAGAACTGAGAATCATATTTCTATGCAAAAAGAAAGAATAATATGGATTTTTCTAGTCTTCTAGAAAAACTAGGTTTTCTAGTCCTTTTTGAATTAGGAAGACACCTCTATAAATAGGGATTCTCCTAACCTAGCAAATAGAGGAATTAGTTTTCTATTCAATACTTGTCCACCCAAGTATTGAGAGAGTTCGGATATGACTTGGGATCACTGTAGAAGACCATAACTATCTTTTAGGTATTTATCGAATTAACTTTCAATATGTTTATATGTTCTAGCAGGATTAATGTGTTCTAGCATAAATGGTATTGATTGTCTATCATTCATGTTAGTATTAAAAATCCTAATATGCTTCCGCTGTGCATATATGTTTTCTAACAGAGGTATGGTGTATATATATGTGTATAAGTATATATATATATGTCCATTTGGAGTTTGTGGAGTTTTAAACTATAAAGGATGCCTGGAGAGACAATTATTCAAAATTATGTTATTGGTAGAATATAATTCTAGGGATTATTTATAGCACAATTTTTTGTTCAAGACTTTTTTTTCTTTTAAATTTACATACAATAAACTTAGAGTTTTAGCTTCAGTTTTTTTTGGTTGATTGTGTTTTTATTCATATTGAATTAGTTACTCTTTTATGCCTTCATATTTGTTGGCAATGATTTTCTTAAAAGGATTGAAGTGCTTATTTGCAATAAGAATACACGAGAAATTGTAGTATCTTAATTTTTTTTACTATGAGAAAATGCAAATCATCTTAGTTTTTCAGTTAAGTAATTGATGTGTGCCTTTGCCTGCCAAGATGAAGTTCAATAGTGTATCAGACAAATACTTTAAATTTGTTTTAAGTTAGTCACAAACACTTTGATAAGTTTCACTTAATCGATATGCTGGATCTCGTGATAATCTATGCAAATAATACCATGTGAAAGAAACCTTTCTTTAAGGTATTTAACATTTTCAAGACGTGGTTCATTGAATGCTAGACAATCGCATCTACTTCAATTAAACTCCAGCCTAGTAGCCTCTGTGCTGCACTCTAGCTCATTAATCAATTGCCTTATTTTCATAGCATCCTCCCACGTCTCTGCAGTGGTGTAAGTGCTTGATGATAGAAAATAATTTTCACACAATTATTCCTTAAATACTTTGAAAAATCAACAGTATCAAAGCCCCCCTAATTAAATAGCTACAAGCTAGCACTACTTTCACCAATGTCACTGCATCCCCCTTCATATTTTCTGCTTGCATAGAAGCAAAAAGACCCAATACTTCATGATATCTATAACATTGACTATACCCACCTATCAATGAATTGGTACATGAATACAAGTTTATTTCAATTAATTTGTTCATGGAATGAGAAAAGAAAACTAATTTTGAAGCAATGAAAATACTATTGAAACATTTTTTCATGTTGCGAAAAAAAGACTTAATAAGTTATGTAAAGAAAGATATATGAGAAAAACGCTACCATGATAATTGTTTCAAATTGCTTCAATGGTATATATAGAAGAAGAAGGAAAGTCAATACCACAAAGAAGCTTTTTTATTTTCGGTAAGACAAATAAGAATCCTAAACAAATTTGTATAATTAATTTAGAGTCCAAGTTACCATTTATAACACTCCTTTTATTTTAATATTAATAATATTTTTGAATATATTAATTAAAAAAATTAAGAATTTCTAAAAATAAGATGCCCATGTAATTTTTTTGTTAAACTCAATTTTATTTATGAATATAAATTTTAGGTATTAAAAATATAGTATTTTTCCTTTTTTAAGTTAAAACTCATTAATTATTATTCTATATATATATTTTTCTTTTCCATAAATTAAACCTTAGTCGTCATTGTGGAAATCATAATTTTGTGTCTCTTGTATAAACGTTAAAAATTTTAATCTGCTAATATGTTAGATATAAATCTTTTCAGAAATCATGCTGAAATTGTTCGTAAATCTCAACGTCATCGATTTGCCAATGTCGAAGTTGTAGATGAAGTTATTCAACTCGACAAACAATGGCGTCAACGTATGTACACTACTAAAAAAAGGCCAAAAAGAGACCTAGAAATGGAGATCTCAAAAATAGGTCAATAATAAGAGACCTCATGAGGTCGCTATTTAAATTAATATCTTTTAATTTTTTTTTTAATGTAGGAGAGACCTCGTGAGGTCAATTTAATGAATATATTTTTTTTTACCTGACTTATTTAAAAATTTTAAATTTTTAATCTAATTCTCATAAAATTAGAGACCTCATGAGGTCTCTAATTTTTTAACTATTCAATTAAATTAAATTATTATTTTTCATTTAACAAGTAGAGACCTCATGAGGTCTCTACTTGTTAAATAAAAAATAATAATTTAATTTAATTGAATAGTTAAAAAGTTAGAGACCTCGTGAGGTCTCTTAAACAAAATAAAAAACCTAGCCAAAATTAAAATAGCTCTCTTTCTTCCCTCTCTCTTAATTTTTCGTCGACCGCCTCTCTCTCTTTCTCACTGACCTCGTCGACCCTCTCTCTTTCTCGTCGACCCTCTCTCTCTGTATCGACCCTCTCTCTCTCATCGCTCATCGCCAGCTCTCCGCCGCCAGCAGTCGTGCTTCAGCAGGTGGAGGTCGCGCCGCCTCCATCTCCGCCATTTGCAGTCGCCTCAGCAGCAGCGTTCCCACTCCAGGTAAATTTATTTATTTTTGGTTATTGAAACTAAATGTGTTAGATCATTTTTTTTCTCTAAATTGTGCACCATGCCTAAGTTTATTTACTACTATAGAATAAAGGTTCGATGATATTCATGAAAGTAGAAACAAATGTGTTCAACCCATTGCGTATTTCTAGGTCCATGATCTGGCAGTACTCTCATACTTCGGTCTATCTGTCTTGTACATGTGAGCAATCTCTGGCACTAAAGGATCATCTGGATTGGGATCAGTAAGCAAAGAGCAAATAGAAAGCAGCACCTTGGATACAGTAAGAGCAGGGCTCCATTGTTCCTTTAGGATATCAAGACAAATACTACCATTATTGTTGATGTTTGGGTGGAAAACCTTGGTTTTGAAAGAGACCTTTGGAGGCTTGAATGGATAATCTGGAGGGAAATGGATAGATGCAAGGAAAACACCCCCAGAAAACGGACTGTCAGATGGACCCATTATGGTAGCTTGCCAATGGAACATATCCTGACCTACAGGTCTTGCACTGCAGGAAGCAGGGGGGTCTTTCTTCAAGTCCTTCAATTCCTTCTGAATCCTCTTTGAAGCCATAACAAATTTGTGAGACTTATCACTTTTTCTTTCGAGAGAAAAGAGTTTTTGTTGGAGGCTGCAAACTCATGTGTTAGATCATTGAGATGAGGTGTTTGAGGTTCATTTGATTGTATTATTATATATTTATATCTCATTGTGATATTGTCACTTTGCACATATACTTATGTTGTTATGAATTTATAATATGTGATTTTTACTCTTTAACATCTCTTTTTTCATCAAACAAAAGCAATATTGGGAACTTGTGAAGTGAAAATTGTTTTTTTTT
>NC_028645.1:11150078-11171227 GCF_001406875.1 Solanum pennellii
TTGTGACCTCATGAGGTCTCTATATAAAAAATATAAAATTAAATTAAATAATACAATAGTGACCTCATGAGGTCTCTTTTTTGTAAAAAATCAGATAATCTGTTGGTGACCTCGTGAGGTCTCCGTTTGGCGACCTCATGAGGTGTCTGTAAAAAAGTGACCTGCATTTTACTGACCTACCGTTGAGGTCTCTTTTTCGGTCTCTTTTTCCCGAAAAGAGACCTCGTGAGGTCTCTTTTCTAGGTCTCTTTTTGGCCTTTTTTTAGTAGTGGTAATTAACTTTCTTTTGAATTTTGTGAGAATATTATTGTAAATACATGAGTTATTTTTTTTTTTTTTGAATAAATGTATGTGAGACTTTTTTATTTTAATTTTCCTTTTACATTTTTTTTAATCTTAATTTTCGAATCTTCATTGATAAAGTGTGGTGACGATGGAGTCAAAAATTGAAGACGCTGCAGAGAAGAAGCAATTAATTGAGAAAAAAAGACACAAAAGTACAAGAGGCTCGAACCACTTTGTATTCACAGTTGGAAATCATTTGTAACCTTGTGCACCATTCAGTCCCAGTTAGTAATGATGAGGTATGGTATATATATGTCCATTTTGCTGTTTGTTTTGTAGTCGCATAGTAATAATTCTAGTATCTCAAAAATAAATATTCATATAGGCAAATAATGTTATAGTTCGGACCTGGGGAGATAAGCGGACTGAGAAGGGTCTTAAAAGTCATGTTGATCTCATCAAAACGCTTGGAATTGCAGATATAACAAAGGGTAAACCAAATTCTTCAAATTAAGTTGAATATTGTATTTCACAGAACCTCTTAGTACTAAGATTTGTTGGTTGATATAATGAGTTGCAAATTATACAGGTGCAAATGTGGCTGGAGGAAGAGGTTACTATCTGAAAGGAGCTGGTGTACGTCTTAATCAAGCGTTGATTAAGTTTGCTCTTGATTTCTTGGAGAATAGGGGATATACTCCATTGCAAACTGCCTTCTTCATGAGGAAAGATATTATGGCAAAGTGTGCTCAATTAGCTCAATTTGATGAAGAACTTTACAAGGTATATCCATCTCTTAATGTTTTTCGGTTTAAAATTATTGATGGCAAGACATACCTCATTTATCATTGATGATAGGTGAGTGGTGACGGAGATGATAAATATCTTATTGCCACTGCTTTATCATTGATGATAGGTTAGTGGTGACGGAGATGATACATATCTTATTGCCACTGCTGAACAACCTCTGTGTGCCTATCATTTGAATGATTGGATTCATCCTTCCCAACTTCCGTTAAGGTATTAATATTAAGGCATAATACATATATTTGCCCTTAAACTTGACTTTAAATTTTAAGTAAAATCTTAAACTTTCATAGTGCACAAATAGGCACTTTAACTATCCTATTTTTTTATAAATACACACACGAATCCTACATGACAAAACGCGTGTTATGCACGTTTTCTGCGCAAGTTATGACTATTTTTGAGGCCCACACGGTAAAAAAAAGTAGAAATGACAAATATTCTCTTAATGAATCCCTTTTATATATATCTTTATATTTCCAAATCAAAATCTAATTTCTCTTTCCTCCTCTTTCAAACCAAGATTTTTTTTTTCCTCTCTTTAAAACGATTTGTGCTCATATTTTGTGCAAATGGCTTCTAATTTTTTTTTGTCATTGTGGAAAAAGAGCTATAATAAAGATTTCTTGGTCTGCAAATAATCCAGGTCATTGGTTTTTTGGATGTGAAGATGATCGGGTATGGTTCCATTTAAAACATATTTTTTTGTTTAAATTTGAGTTCTCAAGATTCAATTTTGATAGTGAATTTGTTCTTCTTAAACAGGTTGGATGCAAGTTTTTTAGGCAGTGTAAACTTGATTATATTGAACACGCTAGAATTGCTATTTCGGAATTACAAAAGAGGATAAAAAACATGATGAAGAAAAGGAAAAGATTAGGAGGAAATATCGACTTTTGCTGATCATTGTGATACTATCTTGGATTTATAGAGAGTTCTTTATGTAGTAAATGTTATGTATATTGGTTGAAAAAATTATGCCAGAATTGTTTTGTTCGTAATGTAGCTTTCTTTATGGGTTAGGGGCTGTCAATATGTATTGTAAGCAATCAAAGTAATGGATTGAAATGCACTATTTTAGAGTTGACAGTTTGTCTCCATCAATGGCTTCAATATTCATAACTTTTACAATCGAATAGCATTATTCACACACTTTCATACTAGCATGATTCACACAGTTTCTTACCTAACATCAAGGCAGCCTTAATATCAATCATAACAAACACTAAAAGGCTTCACAAAACAACACTTAATATCCATTAAACACAACTTAACAAACTCCAAATATTTGTTTGTGCAAACATACATCAAAATAACCCAAAATACATCAAAATGATCAGTAATTGGAGTATGCCTTTACAAACAGTTATCAAAATAAACAAAAACAAAGACCTCCTAGATCAACATTTATACACATCAGTAAGACTTTGAGCTCTTATGGAACCCACTTCCCCTTGGATTTGCTTTGCACCTTTTTCTTTGACAATTGTTGAAGTTGATTTCCAGTCATTGCATCTTTTCCTTTCCATTTTAAACTAGGTGGCTTGAATCCAAGATCAACATTTGTTTGTGATGCATCTTTAAATGCTACCCCTGTTCCACTTGAGATAACTCTTTCACTTGATCTTCCTGGTTGCATAATCCATAGGGCATTATTTAGTATACCTAAATAAAGATGTAAGAAAATCAATTAAAGAAGGCAATATACATACGTTAATCACTTGTCTTTCAGATTGTATGTCTGTGTAAACACCAAATTCCACATCTCTTTTTCTTTTTCTTCCAATTGAAGCAGCTGGTTGCATTCCAACTAAAGAAGTTGGTGGCCTTCCAACTGAAGAAGGTGGTGGCATTCCAACTGAAGAAGATGATGTCCATGCAGTTGAAGAAGAAGTTGCCCTTGCAGTTGACTGCTTCTTTTTCCTTCCTTTAACCTTTGAAGTATCTACACATAAAGAAGAGGCATTTCCAATGCTAGGCTGCCTCACTGGTGGTCGTGAAGGTTGCCTCACTGGTGGTTGTGAAGGCTGCCTCACTGGTGGCTGTTGAAAGGGCCTTGCAGTCTATTGTGTGGGTTGTTCAGAGGGCTGTAAAGACACACAATTAGAAGTATAAAACTGATTAAAATTTAAAATAAAGACAAAAGTACTTACCACTGATTTACAAGTTCTTTTGTTATGCCTAACTTGATGGCATTTGGAACATGACATCTGCACTCCATTCTTTGATGTTTTCCCCCATTTCTTTTTTCTTGGTTCATCTTTATCTTTTCTTCTACATCTACCTGGTCTTCCAGGCATTGGCTTCACTTTAGGAGGCTCAACAGGTGGGTTATTGGTGTCAGGCACATTACAATGTATCTTTTTTGTACCAATGTTCCACATAATCTTCTTGTTCTTGCCCAATATGATATAAGGCACAAACTGCATGTTGGCAAGGTATGCCCCTCAACTGCCACAACCTACAGCTACATGTCTTTCTAGTCATGTCAATTATGTGTCTATACTCTCCTTCTTGGATTTCAAATCCAATGTCATGATTCCAATTCACCCTTAGTGCCGTGCCAATCTCTTTGTTTTCTTCTAAAATCAGTCTTGCCATAGGTGAAATGTCACTGATCCAAGTATCTGCAAACTTAATCATATCTCCATGCCTATCCATCATTTTATGCCTAATATCTTCAAGCATACTAATCACAGATTTGTGTCTAGGATCAACAATCCATGAGTTAAATGTTTCAGACATATTATTTTTCACCACATCACACTTTGATCTTTCACTAAATAAAGCTCTACACCAATATTCTTTGTTATATCCAAGCAATGCCTCATATATTTTATGACCAAATTTCCCCATATATTCAAATTCATCTCTTAATTTAACCTCAAAACTAGCTTTGGGGCACCTCCAAAATGCTTTTCTCCTTTCCTCACCTCTCCATCTTTTTTGCCCGTTTGTCCAAATATGTCTTGCACACATTCTTCTTTCAGCATTAGGAAGTAAGACTTCCACTGCCATCTCAAGACCCTAAGAAATATAAAATCAAGACGCTTTATTTATCACACACACTAACAATATCACTTACTTCACACACTAACAACATCCACATGCATTGGTAGTAATTGAAACAAATAAACAAAAACAATAGCTAACTTCACTTGCTTCACACACTAACGATAGACAGTGACAATAACTAACAGTGAAAAATTATAGTAACACAAGGCAGTAAGTAAAAAAATAACAAAAGTAGAATAAATACCTTTTGCATGTCAGACATGATTGCTATGCCACTTCCATCACCAAGTTGCAAGTCTTCAATGAGATAGCTTAAGAACCAACTCCAATAGTTTTTAGTTTCTTGATCAACCACTGCCCAAGCTATTGGATATATTTGATTGTTTCCATTTTTTCTAACAGCCACTAATAATTCTCCTCTACAAGCACCCTTCAAAAAGCATCCATCCAATCCTATAATCTTTCCAACAACCTTCTAGCCATCCATTTTTCAATGCAGCAAAACAGACATAAAAATATTTAAACAAACGTAAGCCAGGGACTGTTTCATTATCAGTTCTAACCCAACAAGAATTCCCAGGATTTGTTCATATCAACATAGTCTAGCAACCTTGAAAACTCAAGTTTTCAATCACCCAAGGACTTGGCAATAACATTCATTTTTGCCCTGTAACATATTGATCTTCCGACTTTTAATCCACATTCTTTTCTTAGTGTCTCTTGAAGCTTATGAACTTTCATGTCAGGCTGAGATATTATTCTATCCCGCATCTTCATTTCCACATATTTGGCTTTGCACAACCTTTTCCTATTCTTTGAAATACATCTATGAGCAGGATAGTATTTCTTTTAAAAAAATTCTAGAATCTTTATCCAAACTTGCAAAGATTTCGCATTTACATTTCCCTTCACATTTTACCGTAACTTTATGAGGCTCATTCGGTTTAAGCCTTAACTGAACCTTATGTTGAACAGCATAATCAGCAACAACCTTTCTAAATTGAGTTGCACTCTCAAATATCATACCCAATTCAATGAAAGAAATGGAAGAAGAAGAATCATACCTTAGTTTGTTGCTTTTTCTTCTTGAAGGTAAATCAACACCCGGTTGTGCTAAAACATCTAGCTCCTCATCACTATCTTCACTTGGTTCATCTGATGAATCAATAAACACTTCATCACCTCCCAATTTTCCATTATATTTGGCTGCCTTATTGTTGAAGATATTTTCAAATCCCTTATCTATGCCAACTTCTCCAAGCTCAACACCTTGATCCTTTGAGGGTTTTTTTAGTTCTCTTTTTTTTCTTTGCAGCTTCATTCTTTTTGTCTTCCCTAAGTTTTCTCTAAAAGCTCTCAGTTCTTCATCAATTTCACTATCATCCTGATCTGGAACATCATCTAAGTCATCCTTTTCAAAGTCAAGAGAATCACCATTTCCTTCTTCTAATGGTTTTTCAACTTCACCTACACCGTTTGAAACCCTAGAGCAATTTCCCAATCTTGATTATTTTTTTCAATAGAAAATGGTCACAAAGTAGTGGACCCTCCTTCTTTATCAGTCACATGCTTCAAAAACAACTTAATAGATGACCCACTCCACAAATCTTTAACAAAGTTATATAGTTGGCTGTCACTTTCTAACTTAACAAAATTATGGGTTATAGGGTCTTCAGTAAAAAAATCATCAACTTCATCATACCCAATATCTTTTGCATACGGTTTCAGTTCGTTCAAAGAGAAGTGGTCCTTATGTATGCTGAAAACGATGTCTCCCAATTTCGACACATATTGACCTTTATAAAATCGACCTCCATAGTGAAAAATAGCTATAATATGACCCATATGCATAAATTTGTAAGAAAATAACAATTTTACACTAATGGTGATAAAAAGATTCTACTTTGTAATCAAAGATAAACTTTCAAAAGAGCAAAATCGAGGCATACCTGAACTAAATCGAGGAAGATGAACAGATGAACATCAACTTCAGTAGCAATCTTGAATGATTTTCGCCTTTGATTCCACGATTTTGATTCTCCTGATAACCTAGGGTTTTTAACTTTTGAGCTGAGTGACTTTGATGAACCAACGGGTGAAATGTGAAATGGGTAGAAACGTTACCCTCTATATTAATTAAAATTAATTTTAATTTTTTAGTTCTTAAATGACGTATAAATATTTTTTTTAAAAATGACGTGTAAAATATTTAATTAGTTGGCAGTCATTGAGTGGCTCACTAATACACGTGGGCGCGATTGTATTTCACGCTCTTTGGGTCCAAAAATCGCGTGTGTATTTATAAAAAAAAATAGGATAGTTACAGTGCCTATTTGTGCACTGTGAAAGTTTGAGGTCATAGTTAAAATTTGAAGCCAAGTTTAAGTGCAAATATATGTATTATACCTAATATTAATGTATCGGAACCAATCATATTGCCAGCCAGTCAGTTAGCTTTTATATATGGACTAATCTATGTCGTCATCCACCAGGTATGCTGGATATTCTTCATGCTTCCGCAAGGAAGCTGGTTCTCATGGTCGCAATACACTTGGAATTTTTAGAGTCCACCAGTTTGAGAAAGTGGAACAGTTTTGTTTGACTAGTCCAAATGGTAATGACTCGTGGGAAATGCATGAGGAGATGATTTAAAATTCGGAGGAATTCTTTCAGCAGGTAGATCTATTGGATTTAACGTCATTCATTTATTAGACAACTGATGTTTGTATTTTCATAGATAGAGCTTCCTTACCAAATTGTGGATGTTGTTTCTGGCGCACTCTATGATGCAGCAGCAAAGAAGTACGATTTGGAAGGGTGGTACCCTGCATCATCAACTTATAGAGAGCTTGTGTCCTGCTCAAAAACTGCACAGACTATCAGTTCAGGAAATTAGAAATTCGGTTTGGACACAAGGGTAATGATCAGGTGAAGAAGTATGTGCATTCCACCCTTACCGCGACAGAGAGGACTATGTGTTGTATACTTGAGAACTACCAAAGGGAGGACAGAGTTGAGATTCCTCAAGTTCTACGGCCATATATGGGTGGCAAGACATTCATGTCTTTCTCCAACAAAGGGAATTGAGTTCAACTTAAACAAGTCGATTGATAAAAAAAAGCTAACTTTAATCTGTTTTCTTTGTTAGTTTGATACATTCTCTTGCAAAAAAAATGATAATAACGTTTAGCCAGACATCGAAGCTAAACATAATTTAGAGCCCATACATTTGCTATCTAAACAAATGTATGGAGAATCATAGTTAATACAGGATGACTTGTTCTTTTTTATTTGGAAAGAGTGCATATCCCACCTGTCCATATTGACTGGGAAGATCGTCATGAGAGTTGAAAACATGGATTGACTCAAAATTATGGCTCATATTTGGATTAAGTATATGTGCATCGCAAATGTAGAACATAATTGATCAATATGGATTAACAGGTTGACCTTTTTCAATAAAGTTGTGTAAGGACGAATAATTTCTTTTTCCTTTTGAGGCGCATTTGTTAGCACCACAACCTCGCATCCAGTGGTTCTAACACAGAAACGTCTAACCAGCAATATTACAGGGGCATAATACGAACACCTGGACAGTCACAGCGAAGTACATATGTAAGGAAAAATGTAAGTAATTAGTTTGATGCTCTAACCTTGTGAAATAGGAAGAACATTTGGCAGTAAGATTATCCTTAGTAAGACTTGGTGATTCAACAGGGTTGGCCGAATTTGTATTTGCAAGAAGCCGCCTAGTTGTTGCCTCTCTATTTTTAAGGCGTCGCTGCAGCAGAAGCGCATTCTTCTCAGCAAACGGCATATCATGATATATTTCACATCATTTGACATTCTTTTCATATGCCCTCTGTTGTTGGGCGAGGATGTTTTCTTGTTTGTTCGGGATTCATTGCTGAAGAAAATTGATGGGGCAGTGTCAGAACTCCAATCAGTTGAGTAACACAAAGTTGCAACAACCGGAAAGAGTCAGTAAAATCATCACCTGTTACAGTATGTTTAATCGGTGCTGATTTACATTTGGGGGAAAATTGATCTGAACCTATATCATGGATTCAACTGCAAGCAGTACACACACTCATATTCTGACTGCCAAACTCATTTCTTGTTATTTGAAAGACAGAGAGACAAACAACAAGATCAAAATTTAAGTATAGTAACGAAGAGGAAAAGCACTAACCTGACAAAGTCGAAGCTAGGTAGCCTAAAAAGCTTCAATTTTTTCAAATCTTCTACTTTTCAAGCAGAGGTTTCAGCGAGAAAAATCAGCTACCTAGCCGAAGAAGAATAAAGGAGGCGGAAAGGAAGGAGAAAATGGCGAACAACTCTTCGATGAGTGTGCTGACTTTTTAAATCCAAGAAGAAAGCCTTTGCAGAGATGTGGTGAATTTGAAGGGAATACAAAAGCCTTTGCGGGAAAATATGAAAGGGAAAACACACGTCAAACCTGCAAGCATAACACAGGAAAAATAAATAATATTCTAAGGCAAAATTATCAATTATCCTTTATAAGTTTATAATTACAAAAGTCCAATGTTTTTCAGCAGCTACTTCTGACTTTTGGGTGGAAAAACAGGAACTTCGATTTCCTGCACTATATCATTTACTGTTACATTCTTTTATACTTCCGTTATTGCCATACCTATCTGAAGAAACCTATCCCCTAGAACAAGAACCAGGTTCTTGTAATTTGTTTTTAAGTAAAGACACAAACACTTCTTAAATTAAAAACCTTCCTCACTCAAGGAAGAAAAACCTCGTTTTATTAATTCAACTATAAGATTTTGTGATTACAACTCAATAATCAAAAAGTCTTATCACTACTACCACTCTCGATTGACTACAATCGATTACTTCTACTCTCCAAAAGGTCAAACCCACCTTTTGTTACAACCCTCACTGAAACTCAACCCTACAAGAAGCCAAACCCACTCCTTGTACAATAAATCGTAACTTACAATCAAGAACGAAACAAGAAAATAGTTTTACACGTTCAAAACTTTCTCACTCAAGAACTTTTTGAACTTAGCAAACCTATCGATCTTGAAGACTTCTACTCGATGAATAATTCTCACTTTTCTCTCTATGTGAAGTCATGATCTTCTTCATCTGCAATTGTCCTCTTCTTATAGAGTTTTCTTTTGCCTTGAATCCTTATCAAATAAGGTAAGGAAATTGTAATTGTAGTTAAACAAGGATTACCAATTTTACCTTTTATAGTACAATCCTTATTATATACAACTTCCTTCCTTAATAATATATTAAGGTTTCCTTATTTGTATCAACTTATACCTTCAATATATTAATTTTGGCTTTGACAAATAACTCTATTTCTTGACTGCGTGGCTGCATCATTTTGCTACTGTGAATAATTATATCGCTTTGGCTGCTTTGCTGCGTCAATTTGCTACTACAATTTTGCATTTCTTGTCTATCATCAAAACATCGATTTTTTATATTCTTGTAGTAGAATTATCGATTCGATCATATTCCCCCTTTTTGATGAAGACAAATCTATCTGTGTGATGCAAATAATCTTCCTCCTTTTGACAAATCAAAAGAGTCCAATAGCAGCTAAACAAAACCAAATAACATCCACAACAACAATTGAAGCTCAGCCAGTTGAGCACAATAAAATGTTCTGGCAAGAAAAAGAAGAGTAACAACACAAAGTTAAACAATCAAAAGAACCAGGTTCAAACAAGATGCTTTTCAAGTTGAAGTTTGACTAGGCTTGGTTGAGGCAGAAGCAAGCATATCCAGAACTCTGTCAACCCTTGCATTGTTAGCAAGCGGCTGCTGCACCAACTAATCTTTCAACCTGTGAATCTCAGCATTTGAAGTATGAAGTTCAGCACGTAAATTCTGGTTTTCCAATTCAAGAGTGGCATATTTTTCTTCAGCCACTTTGAGTTCCCTAAGTAACTGAGCAACAGGACCAGATGTACGTGGAGAAGCATTTGCAACCTGCTCCGACTCCATGGGAATGCCACAATCAGCAAGAATGGTTTGAGTAAACATATCTGCGCGAGTTAAAATCTTGCCTTCTCCCAATGGTACTTCAAATNTGCATCAAACACTCTAGTTAACATATTTCCAAAAGCTAATTGATGAGAACCTAGTTTAGGATCCACAATTCTAGCAAGATGTTTGATGATCAGTGTGGGCCAGTCAATGCGTTCTTTGCACTCAAGAGCATTCATAAGTCTCATGTCTGCTATGGAGGCAATGTGACATTGGTGACCTCTAGGCAGTATCACCTTATGTATAATCTCAAAGAGAAGCTTATGCAATGATCTCATAATGCCCTTTAAAACAGTCTGTGCCCTAGAATTGACTCTACCTTGAGAGAATTTAGCTGGCAAGCTAGAATGTTCATCAAAACCCCAATGATACTCATTAATACCCACAGATGGTATATGCAAGATTTCCCCAAGTTTAGTTGCATCAAAAACAATGTCAACTCCCTTCACATTGGATGATACCACATCTCCATCCAAGATTACCAAATTTGTATAGAAATCTACCACTTCTTGTTCATAAATCAGATTAGGTTCAAGAAATAACTCCTCCCACCCCTGAAACCTTGGTAACTCACAAACCTGCTTGACTATGTCCATTGATAGTATATCAGGGTGAAAGGTTCTACCCCTAAGCACTGTTTTGGTTTGAAAATACTTTTTCTTTTCCACTTTGAGAAATTTATCCACATTTCTTTTTGCAGATTTTGATTTTGACTGAGGGGTTTCAGAATGTTTATCCTCAGAGACATCATCAGTTTCAGAATCAAGAATCATTGGAGAAACGGATGAGTGAACAGGATACTTACCCAGACGATGACGCTTCACACTAGATGTTGCACCATCAGTTGGTTTGACCACTTTCGCACTCCGAGTTACTGGCCTGTGTGGACGAACCTGTTTGACTGCACTGTGTTTTCTTGGCCGTCTTGGTTTTTTAGGGTGAAGTGTGCTCAGAAGAATGTCATCATTGATTGGAGAATGTGGAGATGGTGGTGGATTTTGAGGAGTGGTTTTGTGAGATGGGGAAGAAGAGGGGTTTTTTGGGACAGTGGTTATGGGAGTTTCTGGATTTGGTGGTAATGGGGTTTCTTGGACTGGTGGTGATGGTGATTCTATGACGGGTGGTGGTGGAGACTCTGCAACTGGTGGTGGAGATGTTTCTTTAACTGGTGATGGTGGAGATGTAACTTTTGGTGGTGGAGATGTAGACGGATCTGATTTGGGTGAGGATATAGATGGTTTGGTTGGGAGTTGACTTTCTTCCCCTTGATTAAGCACAGTATCAATGACGGGGTTCTCTTCCCCCTGAGAAAATGCACTGTCAGATGAATTTTCGTCATCTAAGTAAGGAACGAGTGGATTAACCATGGTGATGGAAAGGATTTTTCTGAAAAATGAAGATGAGAAAGAGTTGGTTGCTTGTTTAGAGAGAGTGCTTTATTGGGAACGGTTTTGATGTTGTATTCGAGGGGTTTGAGTAATTATGGGGGATTGACATCGAGGAGACGTGTGCTTTGACGGTTGCACCTGCTTTTCAGAGACGTGACATAGGAGAGAGAAGACGAAATTGTTTTCCCCCTTTCTTTTTTTTTTTTAATTTTTGACTGCTAAGTGTAAAGCAGTTGTAGAACCAACTTGACTGAACCTGGTTCATATCTCCTTAGAACTTGGTTGGACAGAATTCAATCTAAAAAGATGAGCCCTAACTCAAGTCTATTTTTCTGAAATGATTCTTTTCCTAGCGCCTTGGTGAAAATATCAGCAACTTGATCCTCAGTTTTGCAGAACTTCATTACTATGTTTCCTTTTTCAACATTATCACGAAGGAAGTGATGTCTAACATCTATGTGTTTGGTGCGTTTGTGTTGAACTGGGTTTTTGGCCATGTTCATAGCACTTGTATTATCACATAGAATAGGAATACAACCTGTTTCTATGGCAAAATCTTTAAGCTGCTGTCTTATCCAAAGAAGTTAGGCACAACATGAAGCAGCTGCAACATACTCAGCCTCCGCAGTAGATAGAGCCACTGAATTTTGTTTTCTAGTTGCCCAAGATATTAAACATGGCCCTAAAAAGTGTGCCATCCCAGAGGTACTTTTTCTATCAACCATATGTACTGCATAATCTGCGCAGCAAATCCTTTTAAATCAAAAGAGTCATCAGTTGGATACCCGAGAACCAGGTTCATTGTGCCTTTTAAATATCTCAGGATTCTTTTGACAGCTTTTAGATGTGATTCCTTGGGACAGGACTGAAACCGTGCACATAGACCAACACTGAACACTATATCAGGTCTACTGGCATAAGGTATAGGAGTGATCCAATCATACCTCTATATTTAGTGTCATTTACTGGTGAACCTGGTTCATCTTTATCAAGCTTTGTTGTTGTCCCAATAGGTGTGTCATTTGACTTAGCTTCATTCATATCATACTTCTTCAGTAATTCCTTGATGTACTTTTGTTGATGAATTGATGTTCCAACTGGAGTTTGCTTAATTTGGAGTCCTAAAAAGAATTTTAGCTCTCCCATCATACTCATCTCAAATTCACTATTCATTAGTTGAGCAAATTCTACTCCCAGTGAGTTATTGGTTCCTCCAAATATGATATCATCTACATATACTTGGACTATGAACAGATCTTCACCTTGTTTTCGAAGAAACAGTGTATTATCAATTTTTCCTCTTGTGTATCCATGTATGAGAAGAAAAGTAGACAATCGATCATACCATGCTCTAGGTGCTTGTTTTAGCCTATAGAGTGCTTTGTCTAGTTTATATACATGATCAGGATGCATGGTATTCTCAAAACCTGGGGGTTGTTTCACATACACCTCTTCTTGCAGATAACCATTTAAGAAGGCACTTTTGACATCCATTTGGTAGAGTTTAAACTCCATGTGAGCAGCATATGCAACCAATATTCTGATTGCCTCAATTCTTGCTACTGGTGCAAAGGTTTCATCGTAGTCTATACCTTCTTCTTGGTTGTATCCCTGTACAACCATCCTAGCTTGTTGCGTACGATTTGACCTTGTTCATGGAGCTTATTTCTAAACACCCACCTTGTTCCTATTACGGTTCTGTTTTGGGGTTTTGGAACCAGGTTTCATACTCTGCTTCTTTCAAACTGATTAAGTTCTTCTTGCATAGCACTAATCCAATCAGAGTCTAATAGTGCTTCCTTTATATTTTTTGGCTCAATCAGGGATACATAGGCAGAGAAGGCACACATGCTACGTAATTTGGATCTTGTAGAGATGCCTGAGTTAAGAGGAGTAAGAATGTTTTGTAAAGGGTGAGAGCTTTGATGTTTCCAACTGTGAGTTGGGATGTTTACTGGCTCTTGAGGTGCAGGGGAACCAGTTTCATTAGTAGACTTATCTCCTATCTCAGGTGTTTTATGAGAGGGTATGGATTCTTCTCCCCATAATTTTGGTTCTGATGGCTTGGAGCAGGTTCCCTCATTCTGTTCATCCTCTGAATTTCGTTCAACTTCACTGCTATTTTCATTAAAGACAACATGAACACTTTCTTCTACACGGTTTGTTCTTTTATTCAGTACCTTGTAGGCTTTGCTTTGTGACGAATAGCCCAGAAAAATTCCTTCATCACTCTTGGCATCAAATTTTCCCAAATTGTCTTTGTCATTGTTGTGTATAAAGCATACACACCCAAAGTCCCTAAGATGTGCTAAATTTGGTTTTCTTCCTTTTAGCAGCTCATATGGTGTTTTGTTTAACACTGATCTGATCATACATCTATTTATTAGATAGCATCATGTGTTTACTGCTTCAGCCCAATAGAATTTTGGAAGTTTGCTTGAGATTAACATTGTTCTTGCAATATCTTCCAGTGTTCTATTTTTCCTCTCAACTACACCATTTTGTTGTGGTGTTCTAGGTGCTGAGAATTTATGCTCAATCCCATTTGTATTACAAAATTGCAGGAATTGTGAGATCTCAAACTCCAGCCCATGATCAGATCTGATGCTAATTATTTCTTTGTTAAATTTTTTCTGAACCAGCTTTGCAAAGATTTCAAACATATTGAATGTCTCATCCTTTGTTGCAAGAAATAATGTCCAAGTGAATCTTGAGTAGTCATCAACTATTACAAACACATATCTTTTTCCACCTCTGATTAGTACACTCATTGGTCCACACAAATCCATGTGGAGCAGTTCTAGTGGCTTGGTAGTACTCACTGTCAACTTTGGTTTGAAGGATGATCTAACCTGTTTTCCTTGAATGCAGGTTCCACATACATGGTTGTCCCTGAAACTTTTGGTTGGCAGTCCCCTAACCAGGTCTTTAGATAAGGTTTATTTATTGTTGTCATGCTAATGTGTCCCATTCTTTTGTGCCAGAGCATGGAGCAAGCAGAGGCTGCACTTAGACATTTAAGAGTTTCTTCCTTGGAGTCAATAATCTTGGCTTTGTACATATTCTTGTGTCTCTAACCTAGTAGAACCAGGTTCCCAGTCACTGAGTTTGTTACTCTGCATTCCTTTTCTGTAAAGAGAACATTGTTTCCTTTATCGCATATTTGAGATACGCTCAATACATTATGTTGTAGGCCATTCACATAGTATACGTTCTCAATTGCATGAGTATCCATTGACCCAACTTTTCCAATTCCCTGAATTTCCCCACTTTTTCCATTACCAAAGGCAACGTTTCCTCCTTTGATGTTCTTGAGTGAGAGGAAGCTTCTTTTATCTCCAGTCATGTGTCTGGAACATGCACTATCCAAGTACCATTGTTGTTGCTTCCTTCTAACTGATCCCTGCAGTTTAATTTTGGGGGTTAGATTTTGGTACCCAAATCCACTTTGATTTATGCTTAGAGAATGGATGAATAAGATTTTTTCTGGCCCATCTAGGAAGAGATTTGACTGTAGGGATTTGTTTTTGCTCATTGGTTTTCTCATGATGAGGTTTTCTCAAAGATTTTCAAGTTTTTGTTATGAGCAGTTTGTTTTCTTTGACAATCATGACTTTTATGCCCTACCAGCCCACAGTGCATGCATAGACAATCTATGTTGGGATTTTTTACTTGAGAGCTAGTTTTATCAAAACCTATCCCATGTCTCTCAGATGTACGATTCTTGTGAATGTTGTCAAGCAATATAAAGGACCTGATCCATCTCATTCCATTTTCAGCTTCAGTTTTTGTCACAAGAAGCTCTTTGGTGAGTGCTTCATTCCTTTTAGTTACCAAGTCTAGGTTTTTACTTAGTTCAGTATTCTTGGATAAAAGATGAAGATTTTGTTTTTCAAGATTCTTGTTTTCTTCTCTTAGTGATCTTCCATTATCAATTCCCTTTTTGAGTCTATGGTTTTATATGCATCAATGAGAGTGTAGAGTAAAGATTCTAGCTCCCTTTTTGAGTATGAGTTTAGATTGTCTTGTATGTGATGAAGACTAACCTTTTCATTCATATCTTCTTCTTCTTTATCCTCTTCATAATCTGATCCAGCCATGAGTGCTAGTATGGTTTCTTGTGATTTGCAGGTTTCCTTTTCTTCCTTGGTTTCTACTGCTACAAGAGCAAGAAAGTCATAATCATCTTCTTGTTCTAGTGTAAGAAGGGACTTGTTTTCTGTCTCATCATCCTCAGATTCTTCATCAGATGAATTCCCCATTGCTGCAAAGGCCCTTTTCATTGAGATATCTGCCTCTTGAGTTGTCATTCTTCTGTTTGAGGGAACAAACTTATCTTTCTTGATGTCTTTGCCCTTCTCAGAGTTTGCCTTTTTCTGCTCTAAAGCCCAAAGTGGACAGAATTTAAAGAAGTGATCCGGGCTTCCACACTTATGACAAACCTGGTCTTTAGTGTTTTCAGATGGTTTTTGAGGAGTTTTCTTTTAAAAGGCCTGTCCTCTCTTTAGCATTCTGGTGAAACTTTTGGTTATAAGGGCAATATTTTCATCCTCAAAATCATCTGATGCAGTAGCCTTTAGAACCAGGTTCCTTTCCTTCCTTTTTCCTCCAATTTCCTTTTCTTGAGTTCATTTGTGATGAGATTACCAATTAACTCATCCATGGCCAGTGAATCTAGGTCGCGGGCTTCAGTGATATCCTCGACTTTGCTTTCCCAAGTTTCAGGAAGGACACTCAAGAGTTTCCTTACTGCCTTTCCATTGGGAATTATTTCACCTAGTGAGTAGATTTCATTAATGATAGCAGTGAACCTGGTGTGCATCTCTTGGATTGTTTCAGCTTCTGCCATTCGAAACAGTTCGTATTGTCTGTTCAAGTTATCAATTTTAGAATTCTTTACCTGAGTTGTTCCTTCATGCGCAGTTTGCAGAGTTTCCCATATTGCTTTTGCATCTTGACATGATGATATTCGATTGTATTCATCTGGACCTATTCCGCATATCAAGATCTTTTTTGCTTTAGCATTGTTCTGGATTGCGAGCTTGTCTTCAACATTCCATTCTTTTCTTTCCTTTGGGATTTTGGTGATTCCATCAGTTGCAGTTTTCATAGGTATAGTTGGTCCATCTAGAATTACTTCCCATAGATCAGGGTTTTCGCCAATAAGATGGTCCATCATACGATTTTTCCACCATCCATAGTATTTGCCATTGAACAGTGGTGGTCGTGTTTGTGAAGCTCCCTTTTGTGGCGTAGGTGGTGCTGCCATTGAGTCTTTTCAAGGTGTGAATCTTTTATCGAAAAGACCTGCTCTGATGCCAATTGAATAAACATATCCCCTAGAACAAGAACCAAGTTCTTGTAAGTTGCTTTTAAGTAAAGACACAAACACTTGTTAAATTAAAAACCTTCCTCACTCAAGGAAGGAAAAACCTCGTTTTATTAATTCAACTATAAGATTTTGTGATTACAACTCAATAATCAAAAAGCCTTACCACTACTACCTCTCTCGATTGACTACAATCGATTACTTCTACTCTCCAAAAGGTCAAACCCACCTTTTGTTACAACCCTCACTGAAACTCAACCCTACAAGAAGCCAAACTCACTCCTTGTACAATAAATCGTAACTTATAATCAAGAACGAAACAAGAAAATAGTTTTACACGTTCAAAACTTTCTCACTCAAGAACTTTTTGAACTTAGAAAACCTATCGATCTTGAAGACTTCTACTCGATGAATAATTCTCACTTTTCTCTCTATGTGAAGTCGTGATCTTCTTCATCTGCAATTGTCCTCTTCTTATAGAGTTTTCTTTTGCCTTGAATCCTTATCAAATAAGGTAAGGAAATTGTAATTGTAGTTAAACAAGGATTACCTATTTTACCTTTTATAGTACAATCCTTATTATATACAACTTCCTTCCTTAATACAATATATTAAGGTTTCCTTATTTGTATCAACTTATACCTTCAGTATATTAATTTTGGCTTTGACAAAACTCTATTTCTTGACTGCGTGGTTGCATCATTTTGCTACTGTGAATAATTCTATCGCTTTGGCTGCTTTGCTGCGTCAATTTGCTACTACAATTTTGCATTTCTTGTCTATCATCAAAACATCAATTTTTATATTCTTGTAGTAGAATTATCGATTCTATCACTGTCTTTCACATTTTCGCAATTATTTACTCACAGGGAAAACAACTGCTGAGTTTTTTGGCTTGTGCATAGATGCTTCAATAGCTTTGTACATAAAATGCTCCCAAAACATCTTCGGTACTTGGGGTTATCTTACCTCCTTTTCAAATCTTCATTACACAACACACTATTCCCTAACACGCTTTATATCTTAATCCCTCTATCTTACAAATGGACAATGAAGGAGCAAGCTAGCTTCAGAAAGCTTCTATGCAACTGCACTGTTAATATTTGCTTTAGGGAAAAGGGTCAAAAATATCCCTCAACTTTATTTTATTGGTTGATTATATCCTTACCGTTAAAATGGAGTTATTTTTACACCTACCGTTACTATTTTCACCATTTTTACCCTTCAATTGGATAAAAAACCCAAATCAATTAAACTTACCCAATTTCAATTGATTGACCCGGTTTTCTCATTTTAATTCGAACCCGCCCATTTACCAAACTAAAAATAGATAATATTTAATATTTATCATTTATTATTTCTATTTTATCCTCGTGAGTTATCAGTTTGGAATACATATATATTTGACTAACATAGAAAACTAAGTAAATTATTCATGTTTATTGATCAAATTAAATTGTCAAAAAAAATAAATTCATGTTCATTGATTGAAAACATGACTATAAAAAAACAATTAGAATAGAATCGTAAACTTACTTAGTATAAATAGGAACAGAGTGAGTATAAATTAACTCTCTATTGGTAGCATACAAATAGAGAATTCAGATATGCTCTCTTCTTTTTTTTTATATGACATCTTTAATAAAAATAATTGGTCCATAATGTATGTTTGTCATTTTATAAAATCAATGCAGAAATTTTAGTATTCTTCCTATTTTACTCTTGTGAGTTATTATCTTTGAAAGTATATATTTGATCTATCTAGAAAAATTAAGTGAATAATTCATGTTCCTTGGTCAAATTAATTAATCAAAATAATGAAAAGTTGACTTCAAAAAGAATTGCACAAGAATAAGCAAATAGTAAACTTACTTAATTTTTTAATGCATATAAATTCAAAATAATGATATATAAATAAAAATAAAAAAAGTATTATATTATACTTTATTAATGAATATAATTTTTAAGAGATTATTTATTTTTTAACGTGTCGTAGGCAAAAGAGACCTTTTCCCATCAATGAAATGAAAAGGAGGAGATTTCCATCAATAAATTGAGAAGGAGTGGAGTAGAAAAGAAACACAATATTGTAAAAAGTACTATAATTACAATACTTAATAAGTAAAATATTTTTTAAAACATATATAAAATTTGGTGGGTCTCCAAATTTTACTTATGGCATATAAATTAGAACAGAGAAAATAGCCTATATTATTTTAAAATAATGTTAAAATATTATAAATTATGATAATTAACGATAAATATTTTTAAGTATCATTAAAAATAATATCGCTAAAAGTTTTACGACACATACAAATTAAAGAGTGTAAATTATCACTAAGAATATAAATTTAGAAGCAATTAAGAATTAATTATTGCTAATATTTATTTTTGATATAGTGTATATTTTACTTATTTTCAAGAGGAATTGATAAAAAAGAAAAGACATTGCTAACTAACGAAAAAATAAACAAAAACAGAAATAAAAATGATTAATTATTCTTTTTTTCGATCTTAATGCAGAACCTTTGTTGAACTAAATTAAAAATATTTAAATTTGAGTAAGCTTTGATGGTAGAGTAATTATAAGAGCATTATTTGCAATTCGTCAAATAATAGAAACCACCCTTGTTATTATCATGAAACATTGGAAATCAATTCACTTCTAGTTATTTCTATGATAGAAAGACCATGCATATAACAATTTGCCTCAATTAGTGTCGAGAGAAGCCAAATTAGAAGAGATATTCTTGAAGATCATTATTTGTAAGAAATGATTCAAAAGGATGAAAAGAGAAAACAATAGCTATTAAATACTTTCTTCGTCCATTTTCCATTTTTATTTCTCATATCACGTTTTTCGATTAATTTTTTAAAAATTAAATTATATTATATTAATTTAATATTTTAAATAAAATTTAGATATTTAAAAATTATGTGAAAAATACGATAAATTTATAAATTTTTTTATCAATATAATTAGAAATACATCTCAAATGTTGATTGAAATTTTCTCAAAATGTTAATTGAAATTTTTATATTTTGACTATAAAAATAAAATTAATGACAAATAAAAATAGATTGAGGATTAAGACAGAATTATTCATTAGGTAAATTCTCAAAACATTTTCATGCATAATCTTAAACAATTACAACACATACTTCAAATTAAAAGCTTAATCTCCCAACAAACCAAAAATACTTTGACAAACACAGACATTATTAAAAAAGGGACTTTCATCAAACACTTGTTTAACCAGAGATGTCAATGGCCTTCACCTCAGATTTCTTCTTCTCTTCTTCTTTTGGAACAGTCACTGTCAGCACTCCATTCTCCATCGCTGCCTTTATTTCTCCCGTCTTTGCATTCTCCGGCAACCTGAATCTTCTTAAAAACTTACCGCTGCTCCTCTCCATACGGTGCCACTGATCGTTCTTCTCTTCTTCCTCTCTGCTTCTCTCACCCCTAATCTGTAAAATCCTTCCTTCTTCTACTTCAACTTTCACTTCATCTTTCTTGATCCCCGGAACGTCCACTTTGAAGACGTGAGCTTGTGGGGTCTCTTTCCAATCTATTTTCGCATTTGCAAAAGCAGAGATTTCACGAGCAGAGGATGTATTGTTGGCAATGGTGGTTGAAATTGGAAAGCCCTCGAAGGGATCCCATAAGTCAAGGGAAAATGGGTCGAAGATATTGTTCCTCCGACCACCAAAGAAGCTTGGAATAAGAGACATTTTTGAGAACTATGTTGCTAGAAGAAAACAGAGGATATTTTAAACTTTTGATTGTAGTGATTGATTTGCTTGATGACTTGCTGATGATAACTAGAGAATGTATCCGTCATATTTATAGGCAATGAATCTGAGAAGCTGAAGCAATTCGAGCGTAATCTAGCATCTTCTTCACCTCATTTACCAACAGTGAGAAGCTTCTATAATATTCCAGAGATATTGTTTTATTAGAAGGAATATTGTACTCTTTGTTTTTATTTATATACGCCGAAAATGTTTAAGTAGTTTTTGAATTATATCTGAAATTTCAAGACCATTTATATTATATTAAAATTTTTATTATATGTAAATTTATTTTATATTAATTTTTATCCTTTTTGTCTGCGTGGCACTATCTTAAAAAAAAATTAAAAATTAATGTTACACCCATAAGATAATGCTACGTAGATCGAAAAGGGGTAGAAAATTATTAATAAAATAAATTTAATAAGTAATAGACCTTAATATAGTATAAATATGTCTCTAAAATTTCGGATATAATTTGAGGAATGCTTACA
>NC_028645.1:11171592-11197383 GCF_001406875.1 Solanum pennellii
TATATATATATATATATATATATATATATATATAGTTAAAATAAAAGAGAAGCTTCAACAATATTCCACAGATTTTGTTTTTAGGAGGAATAATTGCACGTTTTTTAACTAGTAATTGAGCTTTTTTGTTTTAAAAGAAAAAGACTATAGATATGTTATCACATTTCATATATTTCAAATCCGATTTATTTATTTCTATTTTTATTTAAAAAGTTCCTTTCATGTCAATATTTTTAAATTGAAAAAAAAGTTGATTAGGTAAACTCATTTTACATGTGGTGAATTATAATTAGGTTATATCATTAATTCAATTATATTTTAAAAATTAAAGACATAAGTATGTCATCAAATTTTAAGAAAAGACTATATATATTATCGTTTAAAGTTTAACTTATCTACACCATTTCAGTTAACAAATAATGACATAAATAAACTCTTTCTCAAACAAAAATAATATAAATAAGCCAAAAATTTAACAAATGACATAAATAATTCTTTGAACTAAATTTGATAGCGTATTTAAATTTTATCTTTGTTAAATAAAAGATAGAATAAATATGAATCAAATAAAATAATTTACTTTATTTTAGATAGCCGTAAGTCAATAACTTCTTTTTACCAAATAGTTCAAAATAATTGAACATATTTCACAACATCATACTTGATACTTATTAATTTTCTTACCGGAAAAATAATGACAATCGCAACAAAAATATGGAGTAGATATTAGTTGGTATATTATTGTGCATATTTAAAAGAAATTTGTCTTAAAATTTTAATTGAAATTAGGCATTGTCAAATAAAAAAGGGAAAAGGGTCTGATATACCCCTCAACTTTGTCATTTAGAGCTGATATATCCCTCGTTATAAAAGTGACTCATATATACCCCTACTTGTAAACAAATGGCTCACATATACCCTTTTCCTCTAACGGAAATGAAAAAAATAATAATTTTAATCTAAATTTTTATTATTTTTTTATAAAAAATATAATCCCATATGAGTAAATTTAATCCTCGTCAAACATATTTTTTTTTGACTTTTTTTTGTTGCAATGACTAATTTATAATTATTATTTTGATAATCAAATTTATTTATATTTCACTAATATTCTTGTAAAACTTATTGTAGATGACCAAATTTTTTCTTCGAATACGAAATCAAATTACAATACACACAAAAAAATAGTTTAAATTTTTCTTCTTTAAACTAAGGAGTGAAAGAAAAAAAACAAAATAAGAATAAGAAACTCAAATTATTATAATAAAAGAAGTCAAAAAATAATTTTTGTATGAAAAAAATTAAAATGTACCTTGAACTTTGATAGAAGAATCATATATACCCCTAAATAATTTTTTTTAAAAAAATTAGAAGTAACATATATAAATTTAAAACTTATTTTTTAACTTCCGTTAAATGAAGGGTATATGTGAGCCATCTTGTAACGGCAGGGGTATATGTGAGCCATTTGTATAACGGTAAGGGCATATATGAGCCACTTTTACAACGAGGGGTATATCAGCTCTAAATGACAAAGTTGAGGGGTATATCAGACCCTTTTCCCAAAAAAAAAATCTTCTCCAAATAAATTCATTAAAAAATAGACAAAACGCTAATTGATACTACATCGGTAATATTTGTTTTCCTTTCATCCTCACTACCCATCTATTTTGGTTCCAACTTTTTCATTACTTGTTACTTCTCTACTTTCGGACATTTTTGAAAATTTTTATTATGTTATATCTTAATTTGTTTATTTTTTTAAATATGTTAATATTAAAAATTACGTAAAAAATATTATAAATCACAATATTTAAAAGACATAAAAAATTCAGATTACTCTCAAAATTCTATTAGTGTCACATAAATTGGAACAAAGAAAACTAGGTTCAAATCATTTACAGTTCCTTAAAATTGTCCGCATAATTCACTTGAACACATCAATCAAGACTTTGATAGAAATCAATAGTAAATTAAGAAGAAAAGAATCTGCAATTGAAAAAGTTTTCTCTGTATTAAAGCTTAGCAAAACACTATGTTACAAGAGTCTTAAATAGATGAAATATTAATAAACAAAATAGCAAGTTTAATCTGCTAGAAAATCTGAAGCTAAAAACTGACTCCACTATCTAATTCCTAAGGACTAGGAAATAACTTATTTGATTAATAAACAAATGCAACAACTAAACATTACTCCAAAAATATAACTGCCAACATTCCCTCTCTTAAACTGAAATATCTTTCAGTGAAATTTGCATATACTGAGCTAATCACAATGACGCTGACTCAAGGGGTTTTGTGAACATGTCTTGAACCTGCTCTTCAATTTTGCAGTAAACAAGGATAATCTTTGCATCCTTAGTTAGATCACGCAAGAAGTGATACTGCATATCTATATGCTTACTTTGTGCATGTTCAACTATATTCTTTGAAATATTAATAGCTAAAGTACTGTCACAATAAACGTTGGTCCTTCTTGCTTAAAATGAAGTTCTTCAAGAATATTCCTCATCCAAATAGTTTGACAAGCACCGTGATTTTGCAGCAACATACTCTGCCTCGATATTCGACAAAGTAACAATAGGTTGTTTCTTTGAAGACCAAGAAACAACTTCAGACCCCAACATGAAAACATATCCTGATGTACTTTTCCTATATTCAAGATTTCCAGCATAGTCGCTATCCGTGTAACCAACCAAATTTCCAGTTGTTTTCTTCTTATACAAAATTCCAAAATCATTAATACCATTCAAATACCGCAGAGTTCTCTTAGCAGCTTTCAAATGCCTTTCTTTTGACAATCCATGAACCTGGTAATAAGACTTACGGTGTGTATAACATCAGGTCTTGTTGCGGTCAAGTATATCAAGTTTTCCAGTATTTTCTTGTATAAAGTGTTGTCCACTTTTCTACCTTCACATTCTTTTGACGAGCTTCAGACCCTTCTCCATTGGTGTACTCACACAGTTACAATTTTTCATTTGAAATCTGTATAGAGTACCTTGCACATATTTTTTTTGAGAAATAAAAATGCCACCTGCACACTGATTCACTTCTAGACCAAGAAAGAAATGCATCATGCCCAAATTCCACACGTCAAACTCAACCATCATGCACTTCTTAAAATTTTCAATCATAGCTATATCATTTCCTGTATAAATTAAGTCATCCACATATAAACACACCATCAAGATACCTGTACCTTTCATATCTATATAAAGTGTATGTTCATATGAACACTTTTGAAATCCCTCAACTGCAAAATAAGCATCTATACGACTATACCAAGCTCTTGGAGCTTATTTTAGTCCATATAGAGTCTTTTTCAATCTTAACACTTTATTCTCATTACCAAATTTCACATAGCCAAGAGGTTATTCAATAAATATCTTTTTTTGTAGTTCACCAAGTAGGAAGGTAGAATCACATCCAACTGGAAGATTTTACGAGTATGTTGAGCAGCCAAAGCAATCACCAATCTTATGGTATCTAACCGAGCAACTGGAGCAAACACCTCTACATAGTAAACACCATATTCTTGTTTATAACCTTTTGCGACTGAGTGAGCTTTGAATTTATCGATTTATCGACCTCTCCGTTTTTCTTCAACTTTGTTTTCTAAATCCATTTGAAACAAATGATTTTTTGATTATCTGGAAGATTTGTCAACTCTCAAGTATCATTTTTTTCAATTGATCTAATCTCTTCAGCAATAGCTTGCTGTCACTGTGGATGCTTGACGGTGTCGGTATAAGATATAGCATCACAATCTGAAAATAATGAAAAATGAATGGCTGTATTTTCAGATTTACTAATTCCATATACCTCTATAATGTTTCATCCAGCTTGGTGCACCTCTGTTGCGTTGAGAAAGTTTATTGTTGAACTGAGTCTTACCTCATTCATTTTTAACATATTCAGCGCATATTGTACTGTTGGACTTGCTTGTGAACTAATCCTCGATGGCTTTGGTTCTTTCTCTTCTTCTTCAATGTAAAATGGAATATGTTGAAGCGAAATATTATTGCTCCAATTCCAAGTTACTTCTTCATAAAAAATAACATTGAACTGATGATAATTTTCTTGTTAATAGGATTGGATAAGCGATAAGCTTTTGATTTGTATCTGAGACCAAGGAAAATACATTTTTGGCCTTTATCATCCAACTTCTTCCTCACAGCATCTGAAACGTGTGCATATGCTATACACTCAAAAATTCGAAAATTCTCAACATTTAATTTACGCCTTCTCAAAGCTTCATGAGGCGTCATATCCTAATAGAGTTGGTTGGATATCTATTCAGTAACAACTTCTGCCAAAATTCCCTTGGTAAATCACTTTTCTTCAAAAGACTACGCACCATATCAAGAATTGTTCTATTTTTCCTTTCACACAACACCATTTTATTGAGGTATGTAGGCTGTTGTAAGTTGCGTCTTAATTCCATGCTCCTCACAAAATTCTACAAATTCTTGTGAGTTCTATTCGCCACCCTGATTAATGCACAAGCATTTAACTTGACAACCGACTTCATTTTCAACAAGTACTTTAAACTTTCTGAAAGTTTCAAGCGCTTCAGATTTTTCTTTTAAGAAACAGACCCGTGTATTTATGTTGTAATTGGTGAAGCTAATGAAGTAGCATTTACCTCCATTTGATGTGGGGCTTATTGGGCCATAGATATACGAGTGTACCAACTCTAGCACCTTCTTTGCCTTCCATGATTTGCTTGCTGCAAATGGTTCACGGTGTTGCTTGCTAACAACACAATCTTCACATACTTCATTTGGAGATTCAATCTTTGGAAGACCCAACACAAATTATTTTTGCTGTAAAAATTTCAAGCTCGCAAAATTTAAATGCCCATTACAAAAATGTCACTTCCAAACATCTTCTTTCACTTTTGCAGAAAGACTATTTTATGGAGTAGTAAAGATATAAAGGAAACAATCAATTAACCCCAAACAAGGATCTCGTATCTTACAAACTCCACCTTTGATATTAATTTCATATCCCTTTTTTTAAGCTGACCATCACTCAATAAATTTGTCTTCAATACAGGGACATAAAATACCTCACCTATGGTGTGAATCAAGTTATTTTTGGTTGAGACTTGTACCTTTCTTTTACTTATGACAGAAACAACTTAATTATCTCCAAATCTCACAGTGTCTTGAAACATTCATCAAATTCTGAAAATGCCTCTTTCTGTCCATTCATGTGATTACTTCAGCCGATATTGATATACCATAAATGAGTGGAAACTTTCTCGTTGGAAGAATATGTCATCAAAAGTGAAACTTCTTCTTCTTTCTTGGTTTCCCCATCTTCCTTTGTCTATGCAAAGTTAGATTTGCTGCCACAATTTCCATTTATATCGGTACGACACTCAGATTGATAGTGTCCAAATCGATAACATCAATAGCATTTAACTTGAGACTTATCTTGTCTCTTTTCCTTTTCGAGAGAATCGCCAGAACTACTCTTCCCCTTCTTATGGTGCGAGTCCTTCCAATTTGGCTTTCCCTGATTTGTTACTTTTGAAGACGAGACTGCCTTCAATGCTAGTTCATCCTTTTCTTGCACATTTATTTTCTGCTTATGAACCAACAAGGAGCCCTGCAACTCGTCAATAGAAAGAGTGTCAATATCTTTGAGAAAAAAATATAGCTAACTGTTAGTGAAAACTTACAATATAACAAAAAATAAAAGATTACAACTGAAAATGAAATGAAGAAACAAAAATCTCTTTAGGCTGAGGCGCGAATATCTTGCTCTCTTTAAGGAGATTCAAGTCCACTGCAGCAAATGTTTTCATCGGTCTAGCAGTAGTCCTCTTTGATTTGTCCCCTCCAAGATACAACAACATTTAAAAAATATAACTCAATAACTCTGGACAAGAGTTGAGTCCAAAGTTCCACAAAAAGAACACCTCCCTTCAATTAATAAGAACTCTCTTTTTAGTCTAACACTTTATGCACTCTATATTTTTTTTTGTGTTGTGTATACCAAACCAAATGAAGACACCACTATTTTTACTACAAGAAATCTTCCTAGCAATGGATAGGAAGATAATGGTGTAGTAAATAGTGAAGATAATGGCCTTAGAAGTTACATATATTAAAGAATGAGATAATGGAGAAATTATGAGTGACCATCAAATAGTCACTAATTCCATCCATGGCATTTTGCATTGTTACGAAACTTAACGGTCATATTGCGCTAACTCCTAATGGATAATGCACTAACAGTTAATACAAAAGTATCAACAGCCAACTTACAGCAAAGCATCAATTTGACTCTATACATTTCAAGCAAATTATATACAAAACTATTGATATTAAAATGTTGACCAACAATCGCCTACTCATTTTAATATTAGACAAGAGAGTATATCAGCTGAAGGAAGACTATCATGCATAATGAAGGTGTGCTCTGCATTGAACCTCTACTTAGTGAAACAATAACTTTTACTACAGGGTCGTAGTGTTCTCAAACTTGAACTATGTCTGCTTAAGGAAAATAAAATATCACTGTTCACACATAATAATTAAGGTGTTGACATGAGCTTTAAAGTCAACAAGTTATGGTCATGTGCTATACCGGTTTCATGACTGCTTTTGAGAATAAGTCGATTCTCATAGGAAGCGATCTACTTTCACACATCACATAGGTGAAATCTGTCGAGAGTGCTCCTGTAAGCTTAACACTCCACCTATACGGGCTACAAATTTTCATTAAGGGTTTAATCAACTCAAACTTCACAAACTACAGGAAACAATGCACTCACATAATAGGCAGGGAATATAAGGATAATGTATTTTTCACAACAAGTTATCATATGATTAGTTTTTCCCTTTGAACCTGGTTATAGGATCTCTAGTCCCTAGGTTAGGTTTCCTCATATATGACTCAAAGATTTATAGGCTTCAATCCCATCCTCCTCGATGTGCTCCAGACCTTTTCTCTTGTTAAGGCCTTAGTAAGAGGATCTGCAAGATTATCACAAGATTTGACATAATCAACATTAATGGTACCATTTGTCAAATATGATCTTACATTACTGTGTTTCCTCCTTATAGGTCTGGATTTACCATTGTAATAACGATTTTGAACTCTACCAATTGCAGCGATGCTATCACAATGAATTAAAATAGAAGGAATGGTTTTTCAAAATAAGGAATTTGAAACAATAATTTCTTAACTAATTCGCTTCCTCACTAGCTGAAGCTAAAGCAATTAGTTCAGCCTCCATGGTAGAGTTGACAATTATAGTTTGCTTTTTTGATCTCCAACAAACAACACCACCACTCAAAGTAAAGACATAACCAGTGGTAGAACAGGAATCACCTGACAAAATGTTCCAATTTGCATTACCAAAGCTTTTAAGTACAGCAGGATATTTTTTTTAGAACAAACCACAATTTTTCGTTCCAATTAAATATTTCATAACTCTTGTTGTAGCATGCCAATTTTCATTACCTAGCTTGCTTGTAAACCTGCCAAGTACTTCTACTGCATATACAATATCAGCCATAGTGCAATCAGTCACATATCTCAAACATCCGATTATACTAGCATATTCCTTTTGATTTATCACATCATTTTCACTTTCAACAGAAAATAAGCGAACACTTGAATCAAAAGGAGTAGCAACATGTTTGCAATCATGAAAGTTATATTTTTTCAAAATTTTCTCAACACAATATGACTGGTCAAGGAGAATTCCCTTATATATTCTTGTTATTTTTATTCCAAGAATAAAATTTGTCTCACCAAGATCTTTCATATCAAAATGGCTTCTAAAAACATTTTTATCTTCATCAATAACACTCATGTTAGAGCCAAAGATCAACAAATCATCAACATATAGACAAATAATCATATGTGAATTATTCCAAGACTTATGATATCTGCACTTATCACACTCATTTGTTTTAAAACCATTTTCAATCATTCAGGAATCAAACTTTTTATGTCATTGCTTAGGTTCCTGTTGTTTTACGAAAATATATAAGTAAAGTAAAATTGACTAAGTTTCGAAAAATTTATTAATCTTATGATTTAAGAGAAATCGACTTTCCAAATTACAGAGTCGCCATTTGATTTTTTTAGTAAAATCAAGAAAACTTAAAATTATTTTTCAAAAGATGTAAAACAGATAAAAATCAATGGAAAATGGTTCGAAGTTCAAATGTACATTCCGAGAAGGTGATGGGCTATTTTTCAAGCCTTTGGGCTTCCTTTTACTTGCAAATGGCAAGATATTCACCAAATGTATATTTGAGTATACACCCTGTATATGGCCTGTTTTTGCACTCCTAAAGTCTGTGATTCAGCTTGCATTTCAGGTTTCTGCATTTTCCAACCTTCTTTGACGTATTTTGAACCTGTATACTGTATTTACTAATGTATATCATTGTATAAATACTGTATATTAGTGTATATAGGGTCCTTTTCAGGCATTTCAGGGGCTTGAAAATTCAAATTCCAGCTTTGTTTAACCTCCGAAACCTGTATTTTAGCTTCTTATTGACTGAATTGAGGAACAAGGTTGAGCCTCTTTGGATCAAGATGAGTTGTACGAAGATAACGAAGGAGTCCGATAAACTCGTTCAAAGGGTTCATGCAAGAAAAAGAACGAAAGAGAAGATGATTAACATATGCCTAAAAGCGGACTAATTCATACACAATTATTCATCCAAATAAAACTACAGATTACATGAATATTAGGAAAAATTTTAAAGTCGAAGGAATAGAAAAAAAAGACACAAAGAAAAGGACAACAGGGTCATAACTAATTTGCTTAAGAAACTAAACCATTTTATAAGCTCAAAAATCAATTAGCAAAATAAAACTCTCATGGCATAAACAAGATACTAGAAAACTGGCATTAAGGAAATTAATGTAAATTAGACAATTTTTGCTCCTAACAATGGCAAACACCTATGTTTGGATAATAATACAAGGGTCATTCAAAGGGAAGAGAAAGCAAGGACAAATTACTATTGACACCAAATTTCGATCTGATAATTTTAAAATTGATACATTTTGAGTATTTTCTTTTAGACAGTATTATTCTTTTTCTCAAAATATTAGAATTTTATCGATTCTTATGTTTAAATTATTTTGTCACAATCAGACATTCAAAAATTTATTCATTTTTTTTATAGAATTACTATCTCTGTTAAATTGCATTATTTTACATGTAATTACGTTTATTACATTTTTTATATTCATTTTTTTTCTCTATTACATTGTTAATATTCATTTTAATATTCTACGCAGTCTAAAAATTCATTCGAATACCAATACAATTTGAACACATAAATTTTTTGTCAATAATGATTTTTGGGGCCACAACCTCAAGCACATAATTTGGGCCTATTTTATAACAAGGAAAAATTAGTAAACTAGTCAAATAACTTGACTTAATTAGTAAAAACCTCCATACTTTATAAATATTAGTAAAAATGTCAAAAATGTCATTATTTTAGAAAGGATTGTGTATTTTAATTTACTTCCTATTTTATCTCATTTTAATTACAAATTTTCCAATTAATCCTCTCTCACATGTATTTAAGAAAATGAAGTATTTTCTCTCTCTCATGTTTTCATCTTCCAATTCTTCTCCATTTCAAAATCTGCCTCTCTTCTTCTTCTTTTTTCCAGAAAAATATATTTATAAAGATATTCACACAATCTCTTTTATTAAAATATGAGTCGTTATCCGTCTTTTAATACTTGTTTTATGATTTTATTTTTGTGTAAATCGTTCAAAATTATTGTTTGTAGTTGAAATCACTTTTTCGGTTTGATAAACTCTAGATCACTCTCCAATGGCAGAATCTATTAGAATTACTAGAGGTATTCAACTTAATCAACAATGTTCTATTTTTCAAATATCATAATTGAAACTTAGAACACAAATGACGCTAATTTTATATTTTAATTTGTTTATTTTACATTTCAATATCACTTTGTATGCAAATAAAAACTATTTTTTTTAATTTTATATTCATCATAATGGTATACCAACAAAGTCACATTTGTATTTCAACTTAAGTGAGTATTTATTGTGCTCATTTTGTATTTCAATCTTAATTTTCAATGACAAAAAGTTTGTATTTCTTTTTCATTATGTTTTCATCATAATTGTATACCAACAACTTTTATATTTTATGTGTTCACTTTACAATTCAAATTAAAATTGAATATCAAATTGTGGTGAGTATTTTACTGTGATCATTTTGTATTTAATTCTCACATTGTATTCAGAAAAGTTTGTATTTTTTGTGTTCATCATAATGATATACCAACAAAGTCAATTTTGTATTCCAACTGATGTGAGTATTTATTGTGCTCATTTCGTATTGTAGTCTCAATTTCAATGACAAAAAGTTTGTATTTTTTTTTTATGTTTTCATCATAATTGTATATCAACAAATTTTGTATTTTATGTGCTCACTTTATCATTTAAATTAGAATTGGTATTTTACTTGCAAACTAAAATTTTATCCTAGTGATCAAAATTGTATTACATAACTGCCAAATATATATATTTTTTTATTTGTATTACAAAAAAATTACGAATTGTATTCCAATATAATCTAGTCATTACATATGAATACGATTAAAGAAAGATACATGATTCTAGAAAAAGAATAGCATACATAATGAAAATACTACAATCTGTTGAGGTTGATACAATATTCTAAAAAAATACAAATTTTAAAAACGCGATTTAATCAAATTCATTTCAACATAAATTGAATATTATCAATGAAAATTTAAAAATCGACACTAAAAATTTGATGAACAGGTGGGATGAGTTCTTTGTGTTTATTTTTTTGAATTTGTGCTTACTTTGGAATTTTTGTAACTGATGAGACTTTTAAGTAATTGTTCCTATTTAAAAAAATTCTCTCCCTTAAATTTCTTCTTTTTGTTAGTTAACAATTATATTCTTTAAATAAAATTTAAACAAGATACATAATAAACTAAATATTTGACATTTTTACTAAATATTAAAAATATTGACAATAGATCCTATTAAATATGAAAATATTGACATTTTGAAAAATTTCTCTTATGACAATTCCTATTTAAAGAAAAGTTAGTCCATTAAGTTTTGAAAGGTGGTGGAAAGATTTTAGGGATATTTTTCTTTTATATTTTTTATTATTCATTATTTTTCGATGACAAGTTCAGCGGAATTCTGCCGGATTCCTGCGAGTCCACCACCAAGAACCCCATTTGTTTTGTCCTATTTCTCAGCGAACAACCAGATGCTCCCTTCCCTTTTTATCCTTTGCGTTCTTTTGTTTGTTTTGCAGGTGTTCATATCTCCATTTTCCGGCGAAATCAGTGAGCTCCTATTTCAGTCGAAAACCACCAGAAACTAGCTCAGCCTCCATTTTCCCATCTTCAAGACCACCTAAAACCACCAGCAACCTCTGACCATCATTCCCTCAACCTCCTTCCTCCGAGACACCCAGCAGCCGCCACCAACAGTTCACATTGGAATCCACCAACGAAAAAACCGAAGTGGCCATTAAAGGCGAGCTCGATGCTCAGCCATGTCCAGCGCGAGCAATAAGCTCCAAACAACAGCGAATCAGTCCCCTTCTCTCCCTCTTTCACGATTTGTTCTTCCTTTTTGTAGGTGTTTCCGGCAGAGCTAGAAGCTCGATGAATCGGCAAACAACTATCGCTCCAAACTCAGGCGAAACCAGACCCAAAACCCCACTGCCCAGTACCTTTCTTTCCCTTAACGATTTTGTTCATTCTTTTAGTTTTTTTCGGTGAAGCTCCGACGCCACCAACATTGAACAAGAACAGTCACCAATATTTTTCCTTTCCTATTCCCAACTCCTGTGAGGTCTAGTGAATTCCGATTCTCCTATGAAATTTATTAGTTGCTCCGTGAGTTTCGTGCTTCTCTGTCGGATACAAAGGCTGGTAACTCTTTTTTATTTCCTATTTTCCCCCTTTAGCTACTGCTTTGAGAAAGTTAGTTGATTTTTATTATTTTGTGCTTATTTTGTTCAATTTTTGGTCATTGTCATCCCTATTTTTGATAAATTCTTTAAGTCATTGTTCATTTTCTTGTTTAAAAAGTTATGTTCACTATTTTAGGGCCTTCTATTTGATTTTATTTCTTATATTAATTTGCTACTGTTAAGTTTGGTTGTTATTATTTATTTATTTCTTGTTACTTTAATTTTGTTTGTGATTTTCTCTTGGTTGACTCGTTGACCTTTAGGTCACTATATGGAGGATTTTATTTCAATATGATTGTTTTTCTAAAAGTTGATTAGAATACATCTTTACAATATTTTATATTTTTATTTTTGTACTTATTAAATAATAGATTAAGATTTTAGTGTTTTGTTGGTATTATTATTATTGGTTACCTCATTTATTCATTTGTTCAATTTCATGCACTTTCCAGAATATCCAATAAGCTATGTGTTAGTTTTATTTTATATTATTGTTTATAGTTTGTATACATTATAATGACCAATGAAAAAAACTCTCCATCGGTTTTGGAGGCCTCCTCATTTTAAAAGACGAAATATTTAATTAAGTTTATATTATATATTTATTAAATTGGGCCAATGAGAAAACTCTCCGTCAGTTTTGGAGGCCTCCCCAATATTAAAAGACGAAAATTTTTAGTTTAAGTTCATATAATTTGTTTGTTAAAATTGTTGAAATGGCCAATGAAGAAATTACCGTTGATTTTTCAAGACCTTTCATGTTAATAAGACGGATTTTTATAATTAAGTTATTATTTGATTAATTCATTTTTATTCATATTTATTTATTTGTTGTTAACACTTTTACTAAGTGTGTTTACAGGTATCCAGGACTTGCTTTCTTGAAGCTATTTGAAAGGAGTTCGAATTATATTTTTTAAATAATTAATTATTTTGTATATATCGATGTCAGGCAAACCTTAGGCCGATGTTATTATTTTATTTTCATTGTGTATATTGCATGTTTATTAATTGTACATTATTTTATTTTCATCCTCAATTTGAACTCAGTCGGGAACCACATTGGTAGATTTCAAAGGGTGCCTAACCCCTTCCCTTCAAAATAATTTGAACCCCTTACCTAGATCAATTGGTTTCGTAGACTATCTTTTAAGTTAATTTGTTTATTGGTTTCCTAGTTTTTCTAAAATTAGGTGGCGACTCCCTTTTCCTTTTAACCCCCTTTTACCCGTTTTAAAAATTATTTTAACTAGTTCCTTTTTAATGGAGTCGTCGTGACGTTGCTCCCATTCAAAAGATGTCAACAGAATGGCAACTCCGCTGGAGATATAGAGGTTCTAACCATTATGTGTTCAATTTTTTAAATTGAGGATACTATTCTTTTATTATGTTATTCATTATATCTTGTATATTTTGTTTATTATTTGCATATTGTACTCAGTATGCATACATTATTTATTATATATTATCATTGCATTCACATTTTTCAACATATATGTATAGTATATTAAAGAACGATTTTGTGGAACCGCAGATCGGACTTTTCTATACTCAACCCTTTTTTTGAACGATCGACAATTTATTTGTTCGTCATACGTCCAATGGTTTTCGTGAGTTTCAGGTTAAATTGTCCGCTTGGGTCCCCAGTCATTCAAAATCACTCTTGGTCGGCTAGTTTTAGAACATTCATAATCTCAGTCCATTATCTATTCGAGTTACAATCTGTTGAAACTATGTTTTACTTTATTTTTTGCTTCAACGGAATATGTAGGCGCCATTAAGGCTCGGTCATCTTCCCCGTAAGCTTTCCAAATTTTTAAAACATAAACTGTTACAAAATTTTTGTGAAAGTCTCCAAAAATTTTACAATGGACATAGTTGTTAAATACTGGAGGTTTGTTGAAGCTGAAACAGGGGCAAAATTTTTAAGGAATGCCCTCAAAAATTTCACCAAGGTTGTACAAAAACTTCAGAATTTATTAAGCTTCACTCCGAATTAGTTTGTATATTTTGCATTTATTTTTGTACATGATGTTATATTCATTGTATTTTTTTTATTTATCTTATGTACCACTAAAAATATTGTTTTAATTGACATCTTTTTAAAGCTAGGTTGTTCACCCTTCAGTGTGACTCATTCTTTTTCTTTTTCTTTTTTTACTTTTGTTATTTTTTCTTTAGTTAATACAAAAAATATTAAGTTTGGGTGGTCCGTCCTTCAATGTGATTCATTAATTGTTAATTCTATTTTTGTTACTTTTTTGTTAAATTTGATAGTCCACCCTTTAATGTGACTCTTTTATTTTTTATTTTTTTGGTTACTTTTTCTTTAATTATCAAAAAGATTTTTTTTTTGTTAAATTTGGATATTCCGCCCTTCAATGTAACATTGATTTTTCATTCTTGCTTAATTATCTTTAAATATTAAAAAAATATCTTTTGTTAAATTTGGGTTATCCGCCCTTCAATGCGGCTCATTGGTTCTTTACTCTGTTTATTTTTTCCTCAAAAAATTCATTTGTTATTCAAAAAATACTTTTATGTCATATCTGGAAGAATTAGGCAAACTTGATTCTTATCAATGAGATACGTAGGCCAGCCCTTATTGGGTTCGGTATTCTTTATGAAAAAAGATTTGTATTTTTTATTTTTTATTCTTTTAATGTTTATATTTTTGAAATCATTTTTTGACTTGTTTGGTGGCAACACAGTTCAAGTGTGATGTGAAAAATAATTTGTACGATAAAGAAATTTGACTTCTTGTTAAACCATAGATTCTTTTTGGTACCTGTCATTCATACTGTTGTTGCACTTGTAAAATTCTCCACTATACATTCAAGATTAGAGCAAAACCAGATTCATTTTTTCATGTGCATTGTGTGGTGAGTTTTGAATTAAATTCAATTATTTTGCATTGTTGATTTAGAACTTGGCCTAAATGTTATTGAGGCAAAATTTTGAGTAATATTTGATTTAAAAAATGATTGTAGGCCTTCTTTGACCCGTTTGAGTCTTTCAAAGCTCACCAAATGACAGTAATCCTTAGTGTGTCCCACTTTGAGCCTTAAGCCTTTTTTTTTGGACTACCACATTTTAGCCTACACCTTTTCTTAGTGCTTATACACAATAATCCTCTTTTGGCCTGACTTTCTTGAGCGCATTAAAGACGTGCAAGTTTCAAAAGAAGATTCAAAGTTCAAATTTATCAAAGACAAAAGTTATCAAAGTCCTTGAAAGTCAACAAAACAAAAATGACTTCAAAAGAAAAAAAAAGTTCAAAATTCCCACAAGTTTAAGAAAGCAGAATTTCAAGAAAAGAAGAAAAACACTCCAAACAAAAAGGAGACAATTCAAAAGGAGAAAAACTCAGACAAATAAAATTTCAAAGAAGTCAAAAGTGCAAAAGGAAGGGACAACAAAGAGAATCAAACGCCAAAAGCGTAACAAATGTTGAAAGCATCTATTTAGCGCAATGCTCAAGAAGGGAATAAGTCACTTTTATCCCAAATGACTATCCTACCCGTCCCTAAACCTACATTATAAGCTATTAACAAGCCCTACATGATTTCAATTCAAATGTTCTCACATTAGTGTAGATTTACATGAACGTCAAGCATATGGTATCACAATTGCATGAGTTGAACATTTTTCTGAGTGTGAGTGTGTTTTTAAAGATGCTCCCAAATGAAAACACTTTAAATGTACGCAAATTGAAAATTTCTTTCTTGTAAGGGCACTTGAAATATGATGTTAGGTGTAGTTCAAACTCTTTGCCTGAAGCAAGGTGAACAAATCTTGTCGTTACCTAAGTACATTTGAGGTACCACTTGAATTCACAGGAATTACCTCGACGTCAATTTTAGTTGAAAGAGAAAAATTGTTAGAAATTTTTGTACAATACTATTGTTGGCGCTAACCAAGTTAAAATATGTTTCATTGTTCATAAAATAAAAAATGGGTTGAAACCCACTTTACAATATTTGTCCATACCAACTTTGTGGACCGTTTCATTGTTGATATTTATCCATACCAATGTTGTGGACCGTTTCAAAGTTTAAATTGCATTTTTGGTAGTCATACCCTTCAAAATGACATCTTTTTATTTTTCGATAGTCATACCCATCAAAATGTCATCTTTTAAATTTGGGTCGTCATACTTTTCAAACTAACATCATTTTAAATTTATGCCCAATATTCGTCCAAATAACTTTGTGGATCATTTCAAAGTTTAAATTGCATTTTTGGATACTCATACCCTTCAAAATGACATCTTTTTATTTTTCGGTAGTCATACCTTTCAAAATGATATCTTTTTATTTATGGGTCGTCATATCCTTCAAAATGACATCTTTTTTATTTTGGGTCGTCATATCCTTCAAAATGACATTTTTCTTAATTTTTGGATTGTCATACTCTTCAAAATGACATTTTCTTAAATTTGGGTAGTCATACCTTTCAACATGACATTTTTTTTAAATTTAGGTCGTCATACCTTTCAAAATGATATCTTCTTAAAATTGATTTGTTATCCCAAATAAAATGATTTATTTCAGATTGGTTTGTCATGCCGTTCAATATGACACTTTTTATTTTGTTTTCTATTTTAAATTAATTTTTTTATTAAGTTCAAATCACCCCATCAGTTAATTACCTTGTCCATATTAGGCCATGGTTGCATATTTTATGTTGCTTTTATATTATATTTGCTTCTTACATTGTTATTGCAGATTTTGTGATACACCATTCATATTAAGTTCAATATTGGGTTGTCATCAGGCACACTAAGTTCAAGATTGGATTGTCATCTCCCTTCAAATGACATGTTATGTCCAAGTTGGGTCGTCCGCCTCTCAAAGAGACAAGATTGGGTAGTCATCTCCCTTCAAATGACATATTAAGTTCAAATTGGGTCGTCCGCCTTTCAAAGAGACAAGATTGGGTTGTCATCACCTTTTAAATGACATATTAATTTCAAGTTGGGTCGTCCGCCTTTCAAAGAGACATGATTGGGTTGTCATTTCCCTTCAAATGACATGTTAATTTCAAGTTGGGTCGTCCGCCTTCCAAAGAGCTATGATTGGGTTGTCATCTCCCTTCAAATGGCATGTTAAGTTCAAGTTGGGTCGTCCGCCTTTCAAAAAGACATGATGGGTTGTCACCTCCATTCAAGTGACACGTTAAGTTCAAGTTGCGTTGTCCGCCTTTTAACGAGACATGTTGGGTTGTCACCTCGTTCAAAGTGACATGTTAAGTTCAAATTGGGTCGTCCACCTCTCAAAGAGACACGATTGGTTGTCACCTCCATTCAAGTGACACGTTAAGTTCAAGTTGGGTCGTCCGCCTTTTAACGGGACATGTTGGGTTGTCACCTCGTTCAAAGTGACATGTTATGTTCAAATTGGATCATCCTCCTTTCAAAGAGACGCGCTGGGTTGTCACCTCATTCAAAGTGACATGTTATCCACATCATCCTTCTTTCCAAGAGACGTTGAATTGTCACCTCGTTCAAAGTGACATGTTATTCGCATCATCCTTCTTTTAAAAAGGTACACCTTGATTGTGCAATTTCGCAAGTAATATCAAAGGTATGTGAATTTTCTCAGTTTACAATCATTCTCTGCGAAAGTATCATTTTTGTTCAAAGTTTATCAAACCAAATTTGGGTTCGTCAACTTTGTTTGATCAGGATCTCTTTCGTCGATCCTAATCAAACAATGGGACAAGTTGTTGACACCAAATTTCGGTCTGATAGTTTTAAAATTAATACATTTTGAGTATTTTATTTTAAATAGTTCAAATTACATGTTTTTGTCATTTTAATGAAATTTGTTGACAATCATCCTCTTTCTCAAAATATTAGGATTTTGATCGATTGTTATGTTTAAATTATTTTGTCATAGCCAGACGTTTAAATATTTGTTTAATTTTTTTTATAGAATCACTATTTCTGTTAAATTGCATTATTTTACATGTAATTGATTACGTTTATTACATTTTTTATATTTATTTTTTTTCTTTGTTACATTTTTAATATTCATTTTGATATTCTATGCAATTTGAAAATTCATTCGAATACGAATACAATATGAACAAACAAATATTTTATCAATAATGATTTTTTGGGCCACAACCTCAAGACCATAATTTGGGCCAATTTCATAACAATTCCTATTTAAAGAAGGGAAAATTTCATATATAGCAAACATAATTTATTAAATAACATTACATGGGTGTAGTTTACATAATTACATTTTATGGGTATAGTTTAGTTTGTTATGTATCTTTTAATTTGTATAAAGCATTTTTTTTATTTTTAGTTTATTTAATATTTTACTTATTCATTGAATGGTAACAATATCGCTAAAAAAATGTAACAAACATTTACACAATCCCATTATTTAAGCTAACCATTCAAAATCAAATATTTTTTCAATTTTATTTAAAAATAAGTCGTATGAAACACTTAGACGTTAATGATATTATTTGTAAATATATACATTGATTATATTGTATATATTTGAGAAATTATAAATAATTTTTTATACAATTTGATGTGTAATTTATTATGTATTATTAAATATATATGCGATCATCATAAATATGAAAATTGTATATATGACAATCATGTTTGTTTTTTTAGATAAAAAGTGTGTTGTATTTGTTCTTAATTATTTTCTGTAGTTTATTTGTATACAATATTTTATTATGTTCATTTTTCATAGTATATATCTACGGATTTGTATAATATACAATAATTTGGTATATGGATTATATTTGTATATGTACATATGTAATTTCATGTTTTTTTTTTTAAATTAATGATCAAAATGATTGTATAATATTCATTTGTCAATTGTATATATGGTAAGCTTGAAATATGTTTGTTTATTTAGTGTGTAATGTTTATATATACAATATTTTATCATGTTCATAATTTTTTGTATATATCGACGAATTTGTATAATATACTATAATTTTATATATGTGTTATACAATGATTAACAAATTTCTTTTATACAAATAACAATTATCTCATAATACTTTGTATAGATTACCTTAATACACAACCGACTATATACATAACTTTGGTTTTTGTATATAAATTACACAACCTGATGTTCATCAGATTTGTCTAGTTCTGTCCAGTTTTGATGAGATAGATCCAATCTCGTCTGAATTTATGTTTTTGACTTTTCTCTTGCTTCAACCTTCAACTATCTTAATGCCGCTAGATTTCGCGTTGTTGATGACTTTCTGAATTGTCATTGGGTCATTTTTTTTCTTGAATCTCTATTCAAGATATTGTTCAACTTGAACTTGTTTATGTTGTCATATTCCCTACATTGACCCCAAAATCTTGAAATAACTCAATTAAAAACATAGGTGAATTATTAACAATATTGACATGCAATGACATACCTCTGGTAATCCTCATATATGGAGATGAATCCTTTATTCTCATTTTGAAGAACTTTAAACTGATAAAAAAGAAAGATTTTTTTTTTAAAAAATATGAAAAAACTAAGAAAAATAATACATATATAATTATGTTGATGAAGGAAAAAAATTAAAAAAAAACTGGATTAATGAAAGTAAGACAACTGGGATATCGTGAAATTTTTCAAAATTCAAAAATTCAAAATAGGAGTGGAGTGATTTTAGGAGAAAGATATGGAATGAGTGTAGGAGAGATAAAATTGATTTGATAAAATTATATATAAAAAGATAATTTTTTTTATGATTGGATATACAAAGAATGAGTGTAGGAGAGATAAAATTGATTTGATAAAATTATATATAAAAAGATAATTTTATGATTGAATATACAAAGAGGTGGTGGGTCCCATTAATTATGGCAAAAAGAATAAAACTATAATTATTAAGAGTAAATAAATTAAACTATATGCTGCTAATTACTTAGGGATGTTTGCCATTCCACGTAATTTTTCCTTTAAAGGAAAGGTTGGTCCATTAGGTTTTGAAAGGTGGTAAGATGATTTTAGGGCTATTTTCTTTTAGATTTTTTATTAGGGAAAATTATATGGAACGACAAACATTCCTAAGTAATTATATAATAGGGGTATACTTTAATTTATTTACTTTCTATAATTATAGTTTATTTTTTTTTGCTATAATTAATGGGGTGCACCACCTATTATATAACCAATAGTATAAAAATCTTTTTTTTTTAATTTTGTATATAATTTTACACAAAATAATATTATCTCTCCTATCCATATTCCACCTTTTTCTCCTACAATTATACTTCTATCCGATTTGAATTTAAAATTGTCCAAAATTCAATTACTCCCTCCCGAAGTTGAATTCAATTTTCGTAGGTACTCCTAAATTTTAGTCGTTTTCCTTTCTTTTTTTTTCCTTATTCAACAATTGTATATGTATTGTGTTTCTTATGTTTTTTCATTTTTTTTTTTAGAAAAAATCGATTGTTTGTTCTTATTAGATCTCAAATTAGTCACAGAATGAATGAATCATCTTCATCTATGAGGATTATCAGAGGTATTCCATTGCATGTCAATTTTGTTGACAATTTACCATCGTTTTCAATGGGTTTAACTCAAGATTTTGGGGTTGATGTAGGGTCTATGGTAAAATCAAAACAAGTTCAACATGAACAAACAATGGAAGAATTGAGAGCAAAGAAAAAATATGACCCTACGGCAGTTCAAGAAGTTATTAACAATGCTAAAGCTAGAGGCATTAAAATTGTACAAGGAGGAAGAAAGAGGAAAGCAGTAAACATTGATTCAGAGGAAAATGCATGTGAAGTTGACGGATCTGAAGAACATCATAATTATGAGGTAGTGGCTTAAAACACAAATTTAGATACAATATTTTTGTTACTTAGATGTCAATATACAAAAAATTATTGTTTAAGTAAATTTTGTATTCAAGTAATTGTATATAGTATATTGCATGTGTTAGTACACACATGTTTTAGTTATATATTTGTATATGTGTCTGTGGATTTGATTACTTTATACATACTTTAAGTTATGTATAATGAATAATATACTAAGTCTTGATAGTGGTAGTAGCAGATTGTATATTAAAGGCTCATTATTATTTTTGTTTTTGTATATATATATAAAAAGTAATTGGACTTAGTTATACAGATGAGAAAATTTCATATATGATTATAATTTGTATATTTTATTAGTTATATACAAATTATTGAAGTTAGTATCTATTAAGTTTATATACATACACAAAAATTGATTTGTCCATGACTGTTTTCAAAATTGACTGTTTTTGTATACATATATACTAAGTTTTAATAGTGGTAGTAGCGGATTGTATATTAAAGGCTCATTATAATTTTGTTTTTGTATACATATATACACAAAGTAATTGGATTTAGTTATACAGATGAGAAAATTTCATATATGATTGTAATTTGTATATTTTAGTAGTTATATACAAATTATTTAAGTTAGTATATATTAAGTTTATATATTATTGGAGTATATACAAAGTCATTTAGACAGTTATATATATTGCCATGTTTAACTACTATATTCATGTACACACATTAACCAGAATGCATAATCAAAATAGCCAAATCATCAAATCATTCAAAGGGATCATATATACAATTAATACAACACTATTATACAATCAAATTACTGAATTGATTTTACACTGATATTCTTTTTTAATATACAAATACTACAACAAAAAAAGTATATAATTGTATCAAAAGCAAAACACTTACTTTATGGCTATATACAATGATCACCAACGATTACTTGTATTCGCTTACACTGATCTTCTTTATAATATACAAATACTACATCAACAAAAAGTATATAATTGTATAGTACGTTATTTCTGCTTAAAATAATCATATTTTGAAACCAGTTTTCAAAATAAAAAAAATTACGACACCACAATAACGAACGCACATAAATCAAAAAAATTGTAAATCCAATAGAACATTGTATAATTATTGCAATAATAAACATGAATTTTCATCCAATGAACACTTACCTGAATTCGATTACAAAAAAAAATAAAAAAAATTGATGAACTGTTGTTTCATAAACAGCAAAAACAAGTTTATCTTTTGTTTCAATTGCTATATAATTCTTTTTTTTTTGAAAAAAAATATAAATTTGAAGGTTTACCTTAAAAAAGGGACGTTTACCTTAAATTATGGCATTATCTATATTTATTGTTAGCATATTTAACGCTTCAGTTACAAATCACTTTTTAAAATAAAATTATATAAATAAAAAACAAAAGAAATCTTATATACAAAATTAAACATACCTAAAATAACTAAACTATACCCGTAGAATGTAATTAGGTAAACTATACCCATATAATGTTATTTAATCAGATAAATTTGCCATATATGAAATTTTCCCTATTTATTATTCAGTATTTTACTATGACAAGTTCATCGGAATTCCTCCAAATTCATGCGAGTCCACCACCAAGAACCCCATTTATTTTGTCCTATTTTTCAGCGAACAACCAGCTGCTCCCTTCCCTTTTTATCATTTGCGTTCTTTTTTTTTGTTTTGCAGGTGTTCATATCTCCATTTTCCGGCGAAATTAGTGAGCTCCTATTTCAGTCGAAAACCACCAGAAACCAGCTCTGCCTCCATTTTCCCATCTTCCAAACCACCTAAAACCACCAGCAACCTCTGACCATCATTCCCTCAACCTCCTTCCTCCGAGAAACCCAGCAGCCGCCACCAACAGTGCACATCGGAATCCACCAAAGAAAAAACCAACGCGGCCATTAAAGGCGAGCTCGAGGCTCAGCCATGTCCTGCGCGATCTATAAGCTCCAAACAACAGCGAATCAATCCCCTTCTCTCCCCCTTTCACGATTTGTTCTTCCTTTTTGCAGGTGTTTCCGGCAGAGCTCGAAGCTCGATGAACCGGCAAACAACTACCGCTCCAAACTCAGGCGAAACCAGATCCAAAACCCCATTGCCCAGTACCTTTCTTTCCCTTAACGATTTTGTTCATTCTTTTAGGTTTTTCCGGTCAAGCTCCGACGCCGCCAACAATGAACAAGAACAGTCACCAATATTTTTCCTTTCCTGCTCCCAACTCTGTTGAGGTCTAGTGAATTCTGATTATTCGACGAAACTTATTAGTTTCTCCGTGAGTTTCGTGCTTCTCTGTCGGACACAAAGGCTGGTAACTCTTTTTTTATTTCCTATTTTTCCCCTTTAGCTACTGCTTTGAGAGTGTTAGTTGATTTTTATTATTTTGTACTTATTTTGTTCAGTTTTTGGTCATTGTCATTTCTATTTTTGATAAATTCTTAAAGTCATTGTTCATTTTCTTGTTAAAAAAGTTCTGTTCACTGTTTTAGGGCCTTCTATTTGATTTTATTTCTGATATTAATTTGCTACTGTTATGTTTGGTTGTTATTATTTATTTATTTCTTGTTACTTTATTTTTTTTTGTGATTTTGTCTTGGTTGACTCGTTGACCTTTGGGTCACTATATGGAGGATTTTATTTCAATATGATTGTTTCTCTAAAAGTTGATTAGAATAGATCTTTACAATAATTTATATTTTATTTTTGTACTTACTAATAATAGATTAAGATTTTAGTATTTTGTTAGTATTATTATTATTGGTTACCTCATTTATTCATTTGTTCAATTTCATGCACTTTCCAGAATATCCAATAAGCTATGTGTTGTTTTATTTTATATTATTGTTTATAGTTTGTATACATTACGATGGCCAATGAGAAATTTTCCGTCGGTTTTGGAGGCATTCCCATTTTAAAAGACGGATAATTTAATTAAGTTTATATTATATATTTGTTAAATTGTGCCAATGAGAAAACTCTCGGTTAGTTTTGAAGGCCTCCCCAATATTAAAAGATAGAAATTTTTAGTTTAAGTTCATATAATTTGTTTGTTAAAATTGTTGAAAATGATCGATGAAGAAATTACTGTCGATTTTCAAGGTCTTTCATGTTCATAAGACGGATTTTTATAATTAAGTTATTATTTGATTAGTTCATTTTTATTTATATTTATTTATTTGTTACTAACACTTTTACTAAGTGTGTTTACAGGAAAAGAGAGTCTATCGTAGTATTGATAATATGTCTCGTGCCAAAGATAAAACTAACTCTCTTAGCAAATTCCGATAGTGCCATATTATCCTACTAAAAGGATAAGAAGTAGGAGATAGTAGCAAATCAAATTATTTTAAGCAAAAGAGGGTGGATTTGTGATTTCTGGGAATAAAATACAATAGCAATATCACTCACTCTATCATATTGAATGCAAGTGCATGCGGAATGCTTTAGGCAGTATCATCATATCAATATACTCAATTAAACTTGAAGAAACAGTGAGAAATTAAGCCATTATTAAAATACTCCCATTAAACAAATATCTCGAAATTCACCTTTTTGAAATTCTTTCCCAGATAGCCAAAGAATTAATCGAATTTCATTTATATACCCTTTATGCTCAAACCCAAATTAAACGAAAATGGCATTGCAAGACCCAACGTATCAATGATGCGTGATTAAGAAGAAACAAACGCAGCGACACAAAGGATGAAACTAAGCAGAGGCAACAATGTTTCTATGTTTAAAATAAAATAAACTTTCTTTAAATTGGAATAAAGCAATAGCCAAAGCACAATATGTCACTATTTATTGCCAAGATTAGGCATGAAAACAGTGGGGATTTTCCTTTCTAAGACTCGATCTAAGCAAAAAAGCAAGTCAAATAAATAAGAAACACTTGCAATACCAAAGTAAAACCACTCATAAATGAAAATAAGAAACTAAAAGACATATTTCAGTTAACTAGATGATTCAATGGCATAATATTCAAAATAGCAACAGATTTTCAAACGATAAATTTAAATAGGCGCTTTGGAATTTCGGATGATACACAACAAAACAAAAGATTGGAGACTAGTCATATCTTCATGCTATAATGCCAAGATCAATACATGGAAGAACACAATCTAAAACTAGACAAATTAATTAAGCCTATGTCAAACCATCACATATTGCCAGCTACAGGAAGGGGACGAAAGGGAACTCTTGGGAAGCTTAAACTCAAATGGGAGGGGAAAGACCTTTTCAGATAAACAGGACGCCTCATAGGGGGTAAGATTTCAACACAAAATCACATTCTTTGACTAATGGGGTACGCTTGACATATTATAGGAAGAAAATAGAAAGCCCATCATGAGAGCCATAAATGATCCCGCAATTGAATCACAAGTTAAGATGCATCTCAACATTTCACATACCTATGGCCGAATCATGCTCAAATCAAAACAGGGAAAGAAAAAGGTGTATTTCATCATCGAATGAACCTCAACCACACTAAGATAGGAAAGTTGATATTTGAGTAAAACAAAGCAACATTAAGCAAAGAGCTACTCTAAACAGTACACTAAAGCTAAAAACACACAAATGAGCTAATAAGAGAAAATGGAGAAGGACACCATTTTCGGAGAGCGAGTTGAGACAATGAGCAGAAGACGACCGACCCCAACACGAGAAAAGCTTCTGTCACGACCCAAAACCGAGCCGCGACTGGCACCCACATTTACCCTCCTATGTGAGCGAACCAATCAATCTAAACCTTAACATTTCAATTTAATATCAACATAAAGCAATGCGGAAGACTTAAACTCATTAATAAAAGACAATTCAATAACTTCTAAAATTCAACATCTATTATTTCCCCAAAATCTGGAAGTCATCACCACAAGAACATCTATGATCAAATTACTAAACTAAGAGTATTCTAAGAA
>NC_028645.1:11203864-11205071 GCF_001406875.1 Solanum pennellii
AAGTTCAGAGAGTCGATTTCAGTACCCAAATTTCAGAAGTCTAAGTCTTTTGGAACGAGACACCCTCGACGGCCCGTCGTGTCCATGACGGTCCGTCGTGGGTTCCGTCGACTCACACAGTTTTTCCAGAAATAAAATCTGCTGCTCAAAACGACTAAACAGGTCGTTACAGCTTCCTTCACAAATGGTAATCAAAGAAACCGACAACAAACCAAAAATTTTTATCCGTAATTCTTATTTCGAGTATATCACTAATAGTTCTTAAATGCTCTATGGATGATTTCCAAACTGACGACAACTCAAAATTGCTAAAATTTTCACTCTCCCTCCTTCTCAAAGGAACAGTAAAGAATATATACATAGAGGAATTAGGGTTTACGATTTTGGAACCAACCGAATCAAATTCGGGTTTAAAACCCATCTTCAATTCAAATTTGAAAACTATCACTGAAATGGAAGAACACCCTTTCCCTGAGGTTTCAACCTTATTCCAAAATAGGAAAGTTGGATGGACGACTAAGATTAACGTACCATCCTTGCACCTTGACGTGGCGTAAGCTCAGGCCACAAGGACGATTCCGCGTGCCTGCTACGCTGTTGAAACTAAGAAAAGGCTGTTGCGAAGCAGAAAAAGGGATAAGGGGACGTTTGAGGAAGACGACGAGGAGGATCAGAGCGCGTTGCGAGCCACACCGTTCGAAATTAACGGGTGAAGGGGCGTGACTTCTGATTTCTACGCGCTGGATATTTTCTTTGGGGAAGAAGACGTGGATGGGTCGCGCGTGTATCACTACGCTTCTGGGTTCTCCTTACCAGACTGAAAATTGCTTTTCTTTTCTTTTGTGAATGGATGGATGGGGCGGGTCAAGAATATGCTGGACAAATAAAATATAGGTCGAGCGATTCGTTGGGATGGGTCTCTTCCGGACTGAATTATGGGATGGGAAAGAATTTTAAAATAAGAGAATTGGGGTACTAAAAAAATGGCAAGGGTCCAAAATGGATTGCAGTACACCAAGTCATTAACTAAATTGAAGCTCAATCTGCGGGTTTGAATTAAATTAAATAAGTAGAACTAAAATAATCGATTAACGAGCTTCTTAAGGTTAACAAAATAAAATAATTAATTTGGTTACAAAATAAATAACTAAAAAAGAAAACTATCATATAGCTAAATAGCTAACCAAATATTTATATAAATATATAT
>NC_028645.1:11207437-11222473 GCF_001406875.1 Solanum pennellii
CATTATCCCCTATTAGTTTATAAATTTCCAAAATCCCTCATTTTCACACATCAGATTAATGTATCAACGCATCAAATTAATGTATCTCGCGCATCAAATTAGTGTATCATGTATAAATATATCAGATTAGTGTATCGTACTTTTAAGTTTTCTTATTACCATTATCCCCTATTAGTTTACAAATTTCCAAAATCCCTCATTTTCACACATCAGATTAATGTATCAACGCATCAAATTAATGTATCTCGCGCATCAAATTAGTGTATCATGTATAAATATATCAGATTAGTGTATCATGTATAAAATGTTATATATCTTACTTAACGATTAATATATCTCGCGAATCAGATTAATGTATTTGCAATTATATTATTTTATCAGTTTGAGAGATTTTTGTAATTATAAACTTATAAGGGACAAATGGTAATTTTACCTTAAAAGTATGTGAGTTCTGTCTTTGGCCTTTTTCATATGGTTGTAAGATGAATAGTTTTGAACTTTTTGGACAGGTTCTCTTATATGGCTATTTCAGATGAAAGGCAGAGGATAATGCCCACGGCCCAAGATCGAGCAATGGGCCGACAGCTTGACTACAAAGAAGCTGTACTTCTTACAGGCCCATCTACTTCTTTCCTCAAAGGAGAGGTAAATTTTACGATTATATTTCCTCCGTGCATATTTAGTTGTCATGTTGTGCTTTGCGAAAGCCAGTTCGATTAATTTATGAAGTAAAATTAGAATAAATTAATTCGATATTTTAAACAAAAAATTTAAATATTCAAAAACTATACGAAAAGTACTGTAAATTGAAATTATTCGCATATCACTATGATGAAAAAATATACTGTAAAATACTGGCCAAAGTGCTTAGCGTTTGAATCTAAAAAAGGAAACAATTATATGCGATATCAGATATTCTGAATCGTATAATAAATATTCTGAATTTAATTAATTAATCATACGAATATCAGATATTTCTATTATATTTTATCATTTTAAAAATTTTATTTACTTTTTTTTGTTCATTTGTGTATTTAGGTGGATGATAAATATCAATACTCTGTTGAAAACAAGGATAACAAGGTCCATGGGTGGATAAGCCCAAGCCCAAAAACTGGATTTTGGATGATTACACCAAGTAGTGAGTTCCAAGCAGGTGGGCCTGTTAAACAAGACCTCACTTCTCACACCGGCCCAATAACATTATCGGTGAGTATATCATAGTTTTTATATAATTCCATCGCTCGTGTGAATATTTTATTTGGACGATTATATAACATTAGTGGTGAGTATATCATAGTTTTTATATAATTCCATCGCTCGTATGAATATTTTATTTGGACGATCATATAACATTAGCGGTGAGTATATCATAGTTTTTATATAATTCCATCGCTCGGATGAATATTTTATTTGGATGATTATGGTGGGAATGAGAAATTATTAAGGTAATTCGACATGAATATATTATTTGAATATTCATTTCATCAAGAACAAAATAGAAGTTTAACTTATAGGCTCAAAATCAGAATATGACCAAATAAGACTTCAATTTTAAACAAATTTTCATCGATCGTTTAGTTTATTTTTTCTTTCTAAATTTTAATGTTCTTTTAAGAATTCGAATGATATATCCGCACATATACCACACTATTAGTTAATCGCGGGTATCAAGGGGAAGTTATGGGGTGATATATATAGAGAGAGTTTAATATTATTTTTTTATGTATATACAATAGATGTTCTTCAGTACACATTATGCCGGAGAGATTATAGGGCTCAGATTTCGAAATGGAGAGCCATGGAAGAAAGTCTTTGGGCCAATTTTTATTTACTTAAACTCCGTGCCAAATGAGGAAGACATTCTAACACTATGGACAGATGCAAAAGAACAGGTACTGAATTAATCTTACACAGTATTCCAAGAAAAATAGAACAATAATTTTTTTTTTGGAAAACTTACATAAATATACTATAATTAAAAAAATATTTACCATTTTTAGCAATAACATTTTTTTTTCACTTGACCACTTTTAATTCATTTATAATACAAGTTTAATACATATTACAAAAAACAATTTATTATTCACATATAATACAAGTTTTAATGATGGATAATACATTTATCACATATTTTAATACAATTATAGTACAATGTGCCAATTTTTTACCAAACAAACATAATATGTTTCAAAAACAATTATAATTCAAATATATTGAATACATAATTCACTTTTAGTATATATTACAGATTTATTAAAATATTGCCATAAATGGTAATAAACAAAAAATATCGCTAAAATCAGTAATTATTTTTTAAAATGTATTAATTTATGTAAAAAAAGAATTTAATTGTCGGTCTCGAATTTAATTAATACAGATGTTAATCGAAACCGAAAAGTGGCCGTATGAGTTCCCTCTTTCGCAAGATTTCGTTGGAGCTGATCAACGGGGTATTGTATGTGGCCGATTACTCGTTAACGATAGGTACATTAATTTAGTTACTATTTTTATGTACTAGTGTATAAGACTTCCGGTAATCATCATCTATATTTTTTGTGCTTTGATTATCCTATTATTTTATTGACGTTATTATTCTTTCATCTATTCGTTGTGATGGGTTCTCCATTTCACATTTTTTGTCACTGCTCTTATTTCTGTATTCCATTTGGAAATGTTTTATTTTAAGCCGTGGGTCTTTAAGAATAACTTGATAAAGTCCACACATATTCTATTTTCTTTAAACTTCACTCGTGGAATTACGCTGGATATGTTATTGTTGTTGTTAGTGTATAAAACCTTCGTGTTTCAATTCTTCCCCAAACATGTATAGCGAAATTTTAGTGCATCAAAATATCTTTTTCCGTGTTTAAGAAATTGAATGAATTTTATTTCACTTAGTAACAACTTACTAATTTCTTGTTTTAGCTACATGAGTAAAACACTTATCACTCCAAATTCAACTTTCATTGGGTTGGCTGCACCTGGAGATGTTGGATCATGGCAAATTGAAAATAAGGTTTGTGTTTTTTGTGATTTTACTTTGTGTTTTGGAATTGAGGTTATTAAATGGGCGAATAAAATTAAATTTAGATTAATAAAATTGCGTTAATTGTTAAAGTTAATAAATGAACGAGTTACTTACTCACTCACCCAACTATTAATTGGGATGAGATAAGTTGGGTCAAAATGTGCTAAACTGTGGCTAAATAATCGATCTCTTCGTTTTGTTTTTGTATAATATATTTAAACCTTATAAAGTTTCTTTTAATTTATTATGACGATATACAACATATTAAACCAAAAAATATATAAATATTTTGATAAAATTTCTTATGAGTTATTTTTAAATTTTATATTCAACACAAAATCGATACAATTTTTCGATGAATTCTATTTTATGTGTTAAAATGAATCAAATTAATAAATAGACACTCGATTATCACGTTTAAACTTGAATAGATTGGACGAATCATATTTTCATGTGATAATTTACTACCCCGAATTTTGGTAAATGATTTTTGTATATTATTTTTCAGGGTTATCAGTTTTGGACTCAAACCAATAATGAAGGATATTTCTTTATTAACAATATCATCCCTGGAAATTATAGTTTGTACGCTTGGGTCCCTGGATTTATTGGTGATTACAAATACAAGGACTACATCAGCATCATCCCAGGCATGTGTCCATTTCTTGTTTCTTTTAATCGTGTCATTATTTCACTATTTCTTTATTAGTCTGTTTTAATTTTTTTTAAAAATAAAATATATTTCTATATTCGAAAAATAATTTTTAAACTTTGGTCTTTCATTTCCACAATCACAAATCTTTGTCCTAAAAATCTCATTACCATATAGATGCGAATGTAACATGTCTCCTATGGGTTCAATTAAACTCAACATAGAGTATGCATATATAAATTTCACTATAATTTCAAGGAATATAAATTAATTATGAACGTAAATCATAACGTCTCATGTGTAATAGGTTCATTGGTAAAATTATAAAGGTCGTATTTATAAATTTAAATTTTGAATTTGTCTCTGTAAAAACGTACAGGATCAAGAATTAGGTTACAAACTCTTGTGTATTACCCTCCAAGAAATGGTCCAACATTGTGGGAAATAGGCATTCCAGATAGAACTGCTGAAGAATTCTTCATCCCTAATCCACAACCAAAACTTCAAAACCAATTATGTATTGCACATTATGAAGAAAAGTAAGTCAATTTTATCATGCAATATAATTATTTTTCGTAACGATAAAATCACTCAACTTTACCTAAGTACCACGTAAGTCACTTTACTATTTTTGTATTTTATTTTTTCAGGTTTAGGCAATATGGATTATGGGATCGTTATACAGAAATATACCCTAATAATGATTTAATCTACATTGTTGGATCTAGTAATTATCAAACAGATTGGTTCTTTGCTCATGTGAATAAATATATTTACAAGTATGTTCACAAACATCCTTTCCCTTTTAGCTTGTTTAAGTAGTATAAATGATTTTTATACGTAATTTAATATATCGTAGTATGTTGTCTGTCCACTTGGGAATTATTGTATTTTAAATAGTATTACTGTTTCCTAATTAATTCTACTTATTACGATCACTTGTTATCTGTGATTAATTGAGAACATGATCGTTGATAGGTGGGTGTGAAAGTCAAGTATTATCGTAGAACTTTAGAAGGTTGCTGAGCGTATTTCTTTTCCATAGACCAACCTAAATGTTTATCCTTAGGTCTTGAGTACTATCTAATTTGTTAGTGTCAGTTCGTTTATCTTATTATCTTGTTGTTACTGTGTGTTGCGTTATTAATACTTCTTATTAATTTCTCTTTGAGTCTTGAGTCTATCATTAATAGCCTCCCAATCATCACAAGATATATAATAGGGATAAAATTCGTGTACCATTCTCAGATTTTACTTAGTAAAATTATAGTGCATATTAGATTCTAATTCTTTTTGCCAAATAGGGATAATGGGGACAAAACATATATACCAACTACATGGCAAATTGTGTTTGATCTTCAAGAAGTAAAGGATTTCTCAAATTATACTCTTCAACTAGCATTAGCATCATCAAATGAAGCTGAATTACAAGTATGTACTAAACTAATTTTCACATTTTTATCAATCTGTATACCTTGTATATTGTTCATGTATACATTATATTTTTCTTCGATTAATTTAACTCCGTTTTTCAATTTTTATAGATCCGAATAAACGATCAAAATCCAGAACATGCTCCTCATTTTACAACAGGGTCGATAGGCAAGGATAACGCGATTGCAAGACATGGAATTCATGGATTATATCGAATGTATAGTATAGATATACCTAGTGATCTTCTAACTATTGGAAGTAATACTATGTTTCTTAAGCAAAGTAGAGGTTCGAGCTCTTGGAGTGGACTCATGTATGATTATATTCGTCTTGAAGGACCCCTAAAAAATGAGTAAATAATCCAATTTGGTGGATCATCGCATATTAAAAGGAAATTGGGAGATGCTGATACATTTACAATAGAGAAATATACAAACTGTAGCCTTCAAAGCAAACGAAGCTAGCTATAGCTATGAAGCGCAATTATATATTAAAACTGTAGCTATTATATGTACTATTTTTTTAAATTTTCTCTTTATTAAATCATATGGGTGATGGGTCAATGGTTCAAAGTTTGTTAATTATTTGGTACAAGAATTGAAAAAAGATTAATTTTTTCCGTTAATTCCTCAAGTTATTTTAGAGGATATTGGGGTAGTTCACAAACAAAGAGAGACATTATTCCTACTAATTTAATTATTTTTATACTTGTAGTCTATTGGATTTTTACCGAAGATTATTAGTTTAAATATTCATTTACTTAAAAACTTGGTCTCGTGATATCATTTTTAAAATTAATTAATTTTTTTTTTTTTGGAAAAAGACCAACCTCGCCAGCTGGAATTTTTAAATTACACAATTATAAAATATATTATAATCAAAACCCCATCGTATATATTAATTATAATCAAAACCCCATCGTATATATTAATTATGTCTTTGAATTTTTCCTTTATATATTTTAGAAAACCATAATTCTTATTAGTTTAGGAACCTTTGTCTTAATGGATTTGGAAAAGTAATATATTAAGTATCTTAATGGGATTGGAAAATCTTTTCCTTATAGATTTGGAATTACTCGGGATCTATATATAGGGTATGTAGTTAACGATTCTAAAGCATTCTGAAACTTCTCCCTTTCTTTCATACTGAAAAACTCTTTCGATCTCTTTTTTATCGTAAGTATCTGAACCTCATTAAATTCTTGTACTATTATTTTTCTTTTCTATTTTTTAATGACTGTGTGCCAGTTAATCCACCATATTTCCGCATTAGTATAAGACTTTGATTTTTTTCTCGAGGTCATTATATATATATATATATATTATTATTATTATTTTTATATTTTTTCTGTTTTTTTTGATTTTGAATAATGATAAAAATATGATAATTATATGAATAATTATGTAAAACATATCCATTAGCCTAAAAATTATGGAAGTGTTGAAACTTTATGTAAAATAACTTGCAAGCTAGATTCTTTTTTTTTAAATTATTTAAATTGTTTTAACTCGAGAAGCTCGTTAATTGATTATCATTGAGGAAGGTCAAAAAGTTGGATGTCAACACCTGTTTCAAGCCATATAGGGATTCAGTAAGTTTACATACTTTGATATCTTGGTCTGCTTCAACAAAACACTAGGGTTGATCCATATAAATTTTTTCATTTAGGTCTTCATTTAGAAAAACAGTTTTTACATCCATTTGATAAATTTGCAAATAAAAAATTGCAGCCATAGCAATTAAAAGTCTAATGAATGTAATTCTTGTTATCAGAGAAAAAAATATAAAAAATACTCTAGGTATTCTAGTTGTTTAAAACATTTGCAACTAGCCTAGCCTTGTATTTATCAATAGAACCATCCGGTTTCAACTTTTTCCTTAAGACCCATTTGCAACCAATTGTTTTACAACCCAGTGGTAAATCAACTAGTTTCCAAGTTTTATTAGAAATTAGCTATTCTATTTCATCTTTTACAACCTCTTTCCAAAAAATAGAATCATGTGAAGATAATGCTTCTTTCAAAGTTAGAGGGTCATCTTCAACATTAAACACATAAAAATTTGGACAAAATCTTTTTCTATTCTAGCTCTTACTTCTTAACTCAAAATCATTAACTTCTTTGTTTTTCAAAGTAGAAGTAGAAGAACTAGGTAGTGACAAAATATTTTGTTCAATTCTTTGACCCCCGCTATTTTTAGTATCAAAAGGAAATATATTTTCATGAAAAATAGCATCACATGATTCTATCACAATATTATCTTCAAAATTAAAAAATCTATAGGATGTACTATTTGAAGCATAACCAAGAAAAGCACAAGTAGTAACTTTTTTACCCAACTTTGTAAACTTGGGATCCATTAGCCTCACAAAGGCTAGACAACCCCAATCTCTTAGATATCCTAAACTTGGCTTATAACCTTTCCACAATTCAATAGGTGTCAAATTAGACTTTTCATGAGTCACACGATTTAACACATAACAAGCAGTTAAAATAGTTTCACCCCAAAAATTTAAAGGTGCATGTGACTCAATAAGCATGGCATTAGTCAATTCAACCAATATTTTAATTTTCCTTTCCGCTACTCAATTAGATAAAGGAGAGTAAGGAGGAGTAGTTTCATGAATTACTCAGAATGATCTAACAAAAGAACTAAACTCATTTGATTCATATTCACGGCCTCTATCACTTCTAATTCTTTTTATTTTTCCTCTAAACTAATTTTCAACCTCATGGAGATAAGTTTCAAAATTCTCAAAAGCATCACTTGTATTTTTCATCAAGTAAACATATGTAAACTTAGAAAAATCATCAGTGAAAGTGATAAAATATCTATTACCTCCACGATTTAAAATTCTACCAAGTTCACAAATATCAGTATGAACTAATTCTAACAAATCAGTTTTTCTTTCAACTTGAAAATGAGGGTTTTAGTGATTTTAGCTTTACTACAAGCCTCACACTTTTCAAAATTCTTTTTAGCCATTGGGATTAATCCTAAACTACTCATGATTCAAACATAACAATCATTAATATGACACAAACGAGCATGGCAGAAATTGGTAGAAGAAAACATATAAACAGAAGTAGAGTTTTATTCATTTCAACATTAAACTTAAACATCCCATCAAATGCATACCCCTTTCCCACAAAAATACCCTTCTTCACAATTACATACTGATCAAATTCAATGATCTGTTTAACGCCTGCTTTATTAAGAAGAAAATTAGACATCAATTTTTTTTTATCATGAAAGGAGTATAAAGTACATCTTTTAAAGTTAACACTCTTCCAGAAGTAAAACACAATTTGACATCTCCCTTTCTAAGCACTTGAGTAGTGTGAGCATCATCAAGCATTATGGTTTTTGGGCTCCTTAAAATGAGTATATTTTTTAGACCAATCTTTGTCATAACACATGATACGCTCAAACTTACTTCTCAAATTAGAAGTAACGCGGTCGTATCAAGTAAAGAACCCAACTAATGAGGTTGGGATCGTTCCCACGAGAAAAATAGTTCAGACTTAACTTCAATCTATTATTACTATTATTTAGTCAATTATTTCCTTAGAAAACAAAAGACAATAAAAGGGGGGTTTTTATTTCTAAATTAATGAAAATAACTACCTAAATTAAAGTAAACAACCTACAGATTCAAATCTTGGAGTTTAATCAATTAATAAGAGTAACTAGGGTTTAAGTGTTCGCCACAGGTTCCTAACTTGATAATTCTAACTATAACAATTCTTTCCTAGTATCTTGCATGCAAAGTGATAAGTTATGTATTTCTAAATCCTTGGTCTGACATCTAGAAAATTTCACTCCGCACCTTGGTCCGACTACGTGTGTTGCTATACTAACCCTTACCTTTACCTCATATTAAGCATTGTATTCGATATTTGACTAAGTTATTACCTCGTACCAATCAATACTAGCCTATTAGATAGTATACACCAAATCTATGTTGATAATTCTTTTCCTATTATCTACCTCCTTGGTCCGACAAGTACCATTAAGGCAGTTGTAACATTGGCCATCCGTTAAAAAGACTTCTAAACGAAAGAATTATCAATACATGCAAGAGACTATTCTAGAATTGTTATTTTAGTTAGATTTTACCTCATTATTCACCCATGGTTCCCACAATCCTAGTTATTGAGTTCAGTTACCCATAGTCATAGTCACAATATTCATATATGTAATATAAGAATTCATGCACTTCAATGAGAAAGAATAAAATCCAGAAGTTAACTTGATTAATCAACAAACGCACCAACAATCAATTCCAGAAAAAGTGTATCAATTACTGAAATTAATCGAGGACTAAAGATTTTCCAAAAATATAACAATCACAAAGTCTAATATCCAAAGAGTCTAACAACAAAGAGTCTAACCCCAAAAACGAGGTTTTTCCAACTATTTATAAAAAAAAAAAAAACCTAATAAAAGAAGGACTCTAATTGCTGAAAATCTGTCAAAATGCGTCCGAGTCGACGGACCTTGTGACAGGCCGTCGTGGTCACGACAGGCCGTCATGGTCACGACGGGCCGTCATGGCCTCCGTCATCCTATACTTTATAAATCCTTCTGCTGCTTTCTTCATTACCCTCGACGAACAGGTATGACGGACCGTTCCAAGCATGATGGTCCGTCGAGGGTCTCCGTTACATAACACTTAAACTTCTTGGAATTTGGGTACTGGGACTACTCTCTTATCATCACGACGAACCACCAGGACAAACCGTCATGGCTATGACGGTCCGTCATGAACTTCGTAATCCCACACTTAGGTCAGACTTCCCCATCTTCCTTCAGTAGCTTCACTATGATGCCACCTACGGACCGTCACAAACTCGACGGACCGTCACAAGTCCCCTAGGTGGTAACTTTTCTGCATTTCTTGCTCAAAAACTTCCGCGTTCATCTTTGGACAGATTTCCTGCAAATAAAGAGAAACTTACATAAAAATCAATACAAAAAGGCTTTTGGACACACTAAACTTAAGGAAAAGCATTAAAAATACCGTGAAACCACGATATATCAACACCTTCAACTTAAATTTGTTATTTGTCCTCAAGCGACGCACTATGACTCACTACAAAATCTTTGTACAATAATACCCATATTTTAGCTTTCACAATCATTTGGCTATCAATCCCGATCAGTCTCATCATATTTATGCATGTTATCACTGTTAGGCTTGAATTATGTGGGATCAGACCATGACAAAGACTCATCATGCACTAACACCTATCCTCTTCAATTTCTCACCGAGGTGCTAATATTTCCGGTATTGCAACTCGTGTCCACACCTCAAAACAACATCCTCATTTTTCACATAATGATTTCAGTTTGAGTATAAGGATTACTTTTCAACACTCACTCTCAGAACAAATTCACCACTCATTCATACATATTGCCATAAGCTTGCCCTTATTTTCACTTCTTTAAGTTCGCCATACAACTCTTAGGGTCACGATAGGACTTTCTTAGCTTGAAACATAGGCTCAGGGTCAGGGGCGGACCCACATGGGGCTGCCCGGGTGCTCGAGCACCCATTAAGCTCATATCGAACTATGTATATTTATATCAAAATTAAGATAATACCGTATAAAATAAAAGTCGAGCACCTAATAAATAAATGTATTAGTTGGCATGGTGGTTGGAAGTGGGTTCTCAAGGTCTTATATTGCTAAAAAATGCCCAGGTTCAATTTTATAATTACATTCTTTTTATTTTAAAATCAACTCTTTTCTTTCTACCTTTTCTTTTTCCCCCTTCCACGAATTGTCGTATTTCTAATTTTTCTAAAACAAAATTATTTTTTTGAAGATTATTTTTCTTTTTGATTTTTTTGGCTATTTTATATCAATATAGTTATTTTTTCTTTTGACAAGTATTAAATTTATACATTTATATTTATGATAGATAGCTTCAAAAGTAACCTCGATCTTAAAATCTTGAATCGTTTACTTCTCATGTCTATTATGTAACATAATCTCCAAAAAAATATAAACAGTCATGATCTTCCATTACTATTAACTTTTTCTTCTCATCAGTCTAATTAGAAAAAATAAAAGGGAAGGAAAAAAATGTGTTCTAGCGCCTTTATTTCAGTTTTTCAATTTAAAAGCGAAAGAGTCTTCCTTCCGTTGGTTTTTCTTTTTGGTAACTACAATTGTATGTGAAAGTATATTGTTTCTCCTCTTTTTTTTTTGAACCAATTCAAATATTTCGATTGTCTATTGCATTGAAAAAATAACACCTATTTTGACGAATTTTAGCTCGCAGTTACGCTCTTTGGTTGATCTAAGTTGAAAATGGTGAGCACCCATAGTTATAAATTTCTGAATCCGCCACTGCTCAGGGTCAGGTAGGGTATATTTAGGTATACTTTAGTGACTTTTTGCCCTCCTTGACATATCGGCTAAACATACCATTTTTTATCATTTTATTTCGCCCAATTTCTCATATGCTTTCACCTTGCTATTTTCCCTTCTTTCTTCATTTGTGTAAGTGACTCTCTTCTTTTCTTGCTTGTATTTATTGTATTTTTATTTTTCTTATATTTTTTTATTTCACTTTTCTTTCAACTGATTCTTGAGTCACTTTACTTTTGTTCTTTCTCTTTCTTTGTTCTTTCAACCCCACTTTCCAGAGCATTCCTCATAAGAGCCACCCTCAACTCACAGCTTTGCCATGAGTCAAAGTACACAATACCCAAAGTTGGTTCAGGGCCACGAAAAGGTTGTTTACTGCATTATCCACCCTCAACTTATGCTTTTCTCATAAGCTGAGGTGCACATGTCCAAAGAGGGACCAGGGCCAACACATTATTCCTAAAAAAGATCAGTTGGGGTGAAAAAGAAATGTCTATTTTAAGCTCAAATCATTTGGATCAAAGAGGGATTAATTTCATTCGTTTTTTTTATTTAGGCTAAAAATTGACTATATTGTACAAGGGCCTATGATCCTTTTCTAATTGTTTATTACAAGCTCAGCCATTTTTATTGAGTTATGATGATGATGAATATACAAGGGTTAGACCCTATGACCTACAATAAGATATGATGATTAATAAAGACATTAAAGGCATTTCAAAAAGGGACTTAGCATAGCACCGAGTGAACTTGACAATGGTAGGTGATGGATTTCCATAGAGGAAGATTCACCCTGTAGTTCCATATTTGGTGTTGACTCCCCAATGAGGGATACTCATCCAATAGATTCCCATGAGAGGAGGCTCCAATTGCCAAGTGGTATGTTGAGGGATTATACGTATCTCTTAGTTCTTGAACTATGTTTCCCCCATAGGAAGACTAGCTAGTGGATCAACCTAGAAAGCTATGTTTATGTTCAGTTTACTTTGGACGGTAGACCATTTTCCTTCGGTGTAAGGTTTTACAACACCAGATTCCACACTTAACTCTTGTGGTCTATGTCGGTTACGGCAAGTGTTCCCTAAACTAAAATGAAGTAATGAAGTACAAACTAACTAAGGTGACTTGAGAGGTTGACTTAGCCTAGGTAAGGGTATGGGACTCTACCTATGCCTTGCACTAGAGGTGGAACCTCTTAGTTTTGAGGTGGAACATAGGGAACACTTTGATCGTTATTATGATCATAGTTACTCCGATTGAAGTCTTTGTCGCACTTGTAGTTCCCATCTCGAACATATTGACCCTATCGGTTGCAGTTACCATAGTTAGGACCTTTGTTTCCTTGACTTTGGCGCCAATTTTCTTGATTGGAGCTTAGGCCGTTAGGTCGGAAACCCCTCGTATGATCATTCACCGCATATATATCCTCTTCGTAATAGTACTCATCTGTAGGTGGTGGTGGTTTAGTCAAATAGTTCACCACATTTACCTTCTTTGCACCTCCGTTTACATGTTTCAAAATAAACCCTACCTCATTTCTTATATGTGCCAACTCTTCATGCATCTCATCTGTTGATGGGTTGTTTGTATCTTGTACCGCAAAGGTGTTTCTCCTGGTGTCTGACTTTCTAGTAGTCCAAGCCTTGTTGTTGCCCGATATTTGATCCAACTTCTCTGCAATCTCAGCATAAATACATTCCCTATAAGATCCACTCTTAATAGTATCTAGCACTGCTTTGTTGTTATCATCTTAACCTATGTAGAATTACTCTTTCAGCGGCTCATCATTAATTTGGTGGCTTGGGACGCCTCTCATGATGGCGGTAAATCTGTCCCAAGAGCTACTCACCGACTCTCCCGGTAGTGCCACAAAGATATTCAACTTATCTTTGTTTGTAAGCTTCTTGAACACTGGAATATTCCTTGTCAAGAACACATCTCTTAACTAATCCCAAGTATGAATAGAGTTGTAGGGAAGTTCAATAAACCACATGGAATTATCTCTTGTCAGTGATAGAGGAAATACTGGCATCCCAGTTTCTTTCATATCCAATTACTGTCTACCGACACCACTTTTGCACACAGACCTTAGTTTCTCTATATGAGCATGTGGGTCTTCCTATTGTAGTCCCGAGAATAAACCCCTTGTGGTGAGCATCGGCATCAAGCTACTCGTCACCACGAATATGTGCCCAGGTGGCATAGGGGGTAGGACAAGAGGTCCATCAGAATCATTAATGTTAACGTTTCCCCTATAGTAATCCTGAGGTCGTGGGGCTGGAGGCTACATCCTCAAAGCATTGTCCAATTGATTCTTAACACGACCTTAGTTATGTGCTTTAACCAGTAATGGAGGCTTCTAGAATGCTCCATTACCTAGATTGGCTGGGTTTTTATTGATTGTCCATCCTTCTCTAAGTGTGGTTAAGTTCAAGATCAAAGAGGATGAATGGTTCTCCTCGGCTCTGTGTACTTGGCATACACAAGAGCTAGACCTGAAAGAAACAAAAACAAAAAGAAAAAGTAAAATTAGGAAATCGTTGACTAAATTTCAATAATGTAATTAAAGTTAATCTAAAAGCAAGATTCCAAGACAGCGGCGCCAAAATTTGATACGCTCAAATTACACCTCCGTAAAGAAGTATAGGCGGTCGTAATCAAGTAGAGAATCCAACTAGTAGGTTGGGGTAGATCCCATGAGGAAAATGATTTAAACTTAATTGCAAGTCACAATTATGTCTATTTAGCCAAGGTCTTTCCAAAAGTAAGTAATTAAAGGGGGGATGGTTTGTAAAACAATTTCCTCAAACAATCTATATTAACAAATACGCAAAAGTAAAGATTGAGCTTTTATCAAGTTAAGAGACTAACTAGGGTATATGTGGTCCTCATTGGTTCATAACGTCGTATTCCTAGAAATAGCAATTCTTCCCTAGTATTTTGCATGTAAAGTGGTAAGTTATGTATCTCTAAATCATTGGTCCGGCATCTAGAAAATTTCACCCCGTACCTTGGTCCATCCACATGTGTATAAGCTTCTAACTCTTATCTTTACTTCATATTATGCACCATAATCGATGTATGATTTAGTTATTACCTCGCACCATTCGACACTAGCCTATTTAGATAGTATCACACTAAATCTATGTTGATAATTCTTTTCTTATTAACCACCTCCTTTGCCCGGAAAGTAGCATCAAGGCTAGTTCTTACGCGTACACTCGTTAAAAAGACTTCTAAACGGAAGTATTATCAGTAAACACAAGAACCTATTTTAGTATTGCTAATTGGATAGGTTTACTTTGTTATTACCCAATGTTCACACAACCCTAGTTGTGGATTTAGTTACCCATGCATGAAAGATGACAATTGTCACATCTAGGGAGCACCCCCTAGAAGTAACATGATGTACTTGACCTCTCAGAAGTTTAATACAAGACCATAATTATCATTCATCGCATTTTCATAGTAAATTTAGCGGAAAATTTAATAATTTTCATAGCACATCATATGCTAGAAATTTCACTTCATATATA